>NC_091292.1:95300456-95317956 GCF_038502225.1 Cherax quadricarinatus
TTCTTGCCCCCACCACTACCACCGCTACCTCAGCAACTACCACCATCCCCACTACTACAATCATCACCACCACCCCTCCTGAGCTCCACAGCAACCCATCACCTCTTCGTATACCATCGATTTCGACATTATTAACGCTCCCCCCCCCATTCCAACCCTCCCTGCCCTAAAAACAATGGAATAGGTACCTGTGTGTCAGCAGACTAATGTGGGTCACATCCAGGATAAAATGTGTTAGAAACTTAAAGTCTTGCTGGAATGTCATTTGTATAAGAAGAAAATTACAGCTGCTGCTGCCTGGAAGTATTCAAGTGTTGGGTAAAAAATATCCGCGTAACTAATGATGTTAGTTGAAAAGTCCTCTCCAACATCACCCCCCTACCCCCACCGTCCTCTCCAACATCACCCCCCCTACCCCCACCATCCTCTCCAACATCATAATCCTCACCCCACTATCCTCTCCAACATCAACACCCACCCCAACCATCCTCTCCAACATCAACACCCACCCCCAACATCCTCTCCAACATCAACTACCATTATCTCAATTTCTTCTCACAGTTATTTACCTGACCCTCTGACGACTCTGAGGCTCTCTCCCTCACACCCCCTCCTTTATCAGTAGTTTACACAGTCACCCTCCAAAACCTCCCCACCCGCACACCAGAGCGCGCTTACCTATATGTACTAGCCTGTGTGTGACTGCAGGAGTCAAGTCTTAGCTCGTGCATGTGTGTATTCACTTATTTGTGGTTGCATGGGTCGATTCACAGATCCTGGCCCCGCCTCTTCGCTGGTCGCTACTAGATCCATTCTCCCCCTGCTCCATGAACTTTGTCTTACCTCTTATTAAAGCTATGTATGGATCCTGCCTCCACTACACTTTCCTGACTGTTCCACTTCCTGACAACTAAGGCTGAAGATATACTTCCTAACATCCCTATAACTTATCTGAGTTGGTTTGTGTGTACTTTATAACCGTGACAAATCTGACACTTCACATGAGTTATGGTAAAATATAGGACTGGCTAAGTCAGACATTTGCTCCTTGAGGAAGAGCACTGCAAACATGAGAGCTGCATTTTTATTCGTATGACATATACAATCTTGTAAGATCTTAAGTACATTACAAGTCATTCACCAATCTTACGTGCAACTCACCCGAGGAGAATACTGTTTATCATATAAATTTATTTCATGTATATGAATGTCATTTATACAATCTGTACAAGCATTAAGTGGTAGGGGCGGGGGAGGGGGGAGGGGGAAGGAGCAGCATACGTGCAGAGGGGAGGGGGGTGGAGGAGTCCATCGCACTGAGGGGGCACAGAGGTGAGAAGTGGAGGGGGCAGCAGAGCCACATCCTGTAGTCACTACACTGTGTGAACCTCACACAACTTTACACTACCAACAACACTCAGTGTGGGAATCTGCGGCCAAGTGGGCGGTCAAGTTTTGCCTGGATCATCCCTCCCCTATCCCTTACCCGGCCCTCTAGTAAGAGGCGAGTGACAACGCGTGCCACTCATCCCCCTCCCCCCATGAATCACCAGCACTTCCCCAATCTTCGCTTTCTCTTCGCCCTAGTGACTCCAGTCTGAACAGATTAGGTTAGGTATGTCAGGAAACAGGACAAGTGTTTCCTGACGCGGATCTTAGATAATGACCCGCCGTTAGAGCTTTTGGTCATCTGACCGAGGCCTTCCGCTGGCTTACCGGTCCACCCCTTTAAAAATTATGGTCATAGTTATAACCATTTTTTTTTTCATTCCAACCACGATAGAAAGAAAGCGTTGAAGCTGTCTGGCTACTGAACGATATCATACTTCTGGCGATATCTTCATTGTCCTACTAAAGTCTTCTAGCTGGGGAAGGGCAAATTTCGTTACCTCATATATGCCGCTTATCATGTGCAGCGGAGTGACAGGTAAAAATAGCCAGCTTTTGTTTTCACAATGTAACAAAGAGTAATGAAGTCGCACGGGTGAATATTATTTTGATGAAAGAAATCTCCTCGCCCTCCTCCTCACCTTACTGTAAATTACTATCAATCCTATTTTTTCTTCGTCCAAGTTCCTAACTTCCTCCACTAATAACCCTCTCACTCACTCCCTTTCTGAAGCACATGGCACTACAACAGGCGGGGCCCCGTCCAACCAGCACATCTGTACACACGGTCTAGTCCTGTCGTAAAACCAATCAAAGCATTACCGAAGGTTACTCTGCTAACTCAAAACTAAATGAAGGTTTAAAACAGATGTAGTGGCCCATGCGAGGCAGGTCTTCCTCACATCCTACTTACCCACTTGCCATTATGGGAAATGATTCATGTTCATATTAACTGGAACGCCCCATATACATATTAATAGGTGGAAACAGGATATACGACAGCTTTCCAAATACCGGAAGGATATGACACTCACTGAAATTCGGACTGATTACATCACACCAGTAATAATAATAATAATAATAATAATAATAATAATAATAATAATAATAAATAACGGATACCCAATAACAAAGATTAATGAAATCCTGAAATAACACAATTTTACTTATTAATTCAATTAATGAATTGCATAATCTTATTACGGCAAACTCTTCAATTTTGGAAATTTAAATTATAATCTAATAATAATAATAGTGAATATTATTACTCTTAGTACAAGAGTGCAAAAAGTTCTCTACACCCGCCTCATTCGTACACTCGCATTTAAGCCAAGTAAGACTTTCAAGTTAGGGGTTTACCTGATCTAAAAATACCTTCGGCTGTGTCTGGGTGAGAATATACTTTCAGCTGAGACGTGGGAGAGCTGGTGGTGTTAAGTTCACCAAATTTAGTTAAAGGAAACCTTCAAGTTAAGAAGAGTTTGTCGTCAGTGTTACTGCCACAAGTATTTGTACGCGAGCAAGACTGACTTATTATTGTGTAGCAAGACTCACTTATGCTTTTCTTGCTAAACCTTGTTACCTTTTGTATTAATGATTGACATCTGGTAGTACTATGTTGGTTTGTCGTCTCACTTTAAGTTGCTCGCCCTCAGCCTAGTACTTTTCCTTAGCATCTCTACGTGATGAGCGTATCCTTCTTAGAAGCTAAGTCGTACTATATACAGTGTTAACTATATCTTACATCTTGTCCCGCTGCTTGCTTGGACGGGTTGTCCATAATAGAGTAGTTTTTAATGTGTCTGTAAAGCTATCCACACTACATTTTTATTGCAGTTTGCTTTATGCATTATTGTTTGCAGAGGGCTGTATAATAAGCTTCCGTAACTTCTATAAATTACAGGGCGCCCACATTGTAAACAATGTGGGCGCCCTGGCTCATGCACTCACAACAATGTATGTCAGTTGCGAAGGTTACAAGTTTACCTGGAGTCACTTCTGGAAGTCAACGCCCCCGCAGCCTCTTTGTAGTAAGTCAAACTAATACCTATGACTCTCAAACTATCCAGGTAGAATACACAACCCAACTTTAATTTCTTCTCAGCGATTTATTGGCATTCGACATAACTTGTGATGTTCCCAAACTTTGTTTTGAATTATACACGTTTACTGCTATATTTTCAAAGTTGTTTACCTGTGATCAAATTCAAGATTCCCTGATCATACAGGTTGTTGCTGCTTGGCTGTTGGTGGCCGTCCGGCCCACATATCCATTATAGTCTGGATGATCAGGCACACTAGTTTTTTTTCTTTTTACAGCTGCCAATCCATAGTATTGTATACACTAAAATCATACTAATAATCCCGTGGGCAACGATGACCGTTAAGTCTATGTAAAATTTATAAAATTATTGTTTGTAAAATTGTCATAAGTAATTTCAGAAGATTTTTTAAATTTCCTGTTTGAGCACTTGTATTATTTATGATTATGTCGCAGAGGACGTACGAATATATTCAAACAGTAAAACGCTACAATAATTTAATCTGGCAAAAAAAAAAAAAAGTGAGCAAATTGTTTTCCAAGCCTCATAGGACCTAAATCCTGTAAGAGAAAAGAGGTATATAGTACTTCATTTTTGTACTTCATTGTGAAGTGACGTCATGTAACGTGAACAGTACATTAGGAGTGACTAGAGCGCCTTCCTGTTGAATACGCAAGATCATGGCAGGCTTATAATACTGTCGCTGGCGCCGGACAGGAGCCTAGCTGGGAGCCGTCATATTATGACTCACTTCCCTTTGGCTAACGAAAAGCCAATCCCCGACCGTCGCCTTGTACACGACCACAGAAAGCAGATTTCTAGACACTGCTCATCCTGGCCATAAGTCATGCCGTGACTCAACGCTGCTCACTCCACAATAATGATACTTTGTGGCCAGCTCTTAAACACTGTTGAACAGCGGTGATGAGATAGTTGACCAGCGCAACAAGAAGTTCTGAGAAGCAAGCGACCTTGTGATACTTAAGCACGTCTGTTCCTGCCTGGTCAGTGTTCAACATGGCGGCTTGTCTTGCCCGCTCCCACAGGGATTCCCCCTTCCCCCAACCCTCAACTTTGCCGCCGTCTTGTTTGTTAGTTTATTCGTCAGGGGAAAATCACCAGACACGGGTCTGTCACATGACCTGATCAGTGGAGCCGTTGCCGTCATATGACTGGGGCGTGTAAGAAGCAACTACTAGCGTGCCAGATAGTGTCTACTAACAAAAGTGTAAATATGGTTGCTGGTGGTTAAATAAATCGCAGCTCAATGCCTCAGCAACCCTGACCCCAAAATACAATATTCTCTGAAACTTTCACAGATGATGTTTAGTGTCCCAGCTCTGAGGCAGGACCGAGAGGGAAGGGAGGAATTGAGAAAGTGTAGCTTGACACCACGATGGATTATCCCAACACAGGACCCGGCTTGACCTGACCCATGACTCACACAAGGTCAAGAACACGCTCGTTATGGGTTGTCAGAGTATTCTGGGACGGAAAGAACTCTTGTGTATGACAATTTTTCTTTTATTTAACAAAATTAGATACAATGTGCTAAATGTTATTTATGGGACAGCAGTAACAGCCTAGTTGATCAGGCCCTGATCCATCGGGAGGCCTGGTCATGGACCGGGCCGCGGGGGCGTTGATCCCCGGAATAACCTCCAGGTAACCTCCAGGTAGGATAGTGAAAGTTGAGAGGCGAGAGGGGGGGGGAGGTTATGAGAAGTTCTGAGGAAAGACGTGGGGAATGAAAGGAAGAAATGTGGGAGAGGGAAACGAACTTGCAAAAAGAAAAGGAAATCCAGGTATAACATGGAATGAGAGTGAGGAAGAGAAGTAAACTGGTACTGTGTGATAGGTACTGGAGTTTCTTACACATAAGACCGGATTTTCTTTACAGTATCAAGGGTGTATCAAGGTATCGCTTCCAGGGGTGTTTCAAGGTATCCTGGGCAGGTCGAGACATATGGGCGAGTCTCCTTACACCCACCGCTCCTGTTTACCTTCAGTAAAAGGGTACCTGGGCGTTAGTCGACTGTTGTGGGTCGCATCCCTTAACAGTCGAGTCTTCCCTCAGTGTACTCAAAGCTTCCCTGCTTGTCATAGGAGGTATCCTGCACTGTCTGTCAAGCCTTGCGTTCATTAATATAATTTTGGCGTGCAGGTTTGGGACCAATGTCTCCAGTATCTTCCAGGTATAAATTATAATACATATTTCTCACCTACGCTCTAAGGATTGCAGTTCTAGGTACGAGTTTATGAGCTGTGAAGGTTCTCTGTACATTTTCCACTCCGCAATTTCCTCTGCGTTAGCACGCAACAATATTCCAACAGAGAAAACGAGTGACCTGATGAGTATCATTGACTTGCAATCTCTTGTTTGAAGGTTCTAGTTATCCAACTTATCATTTTCACCGCAGCTGTGATGATGCCGTTCAACGTGAGATATAACATTTGACTAATGTTTAATGAGTGGTTTGTGTTTGTGTTGCATTCCTAGCTTATTTTTATTTTCTTCATTCTTCCGTGATGTAGTAACGGAAATCTGTTCTCGTTGAACATCATGTTGTCAGTGGCCTACTGGATGACTTGGTTTATATCAGCTTGAAGAAGTCTCGGTGTGTCTTTTATGGATTCAGTTGAAGTAAGTATCCACGGAACGTGCGGGAGTCGAACCTATAGAAAGTCAATAATGAAACTAGCAAGCCTGTGCTCTAACCACTGTACCATGATGATCTAAAAAGATTCATCTAGGGTGCGAAGGACGGGTCCTGTTCCAGTTCTAAACACAAGGCATGTTAGACTGTGTTGGAGTACGCGCGCCAGCATAAAATCCGAACCTCACCGAAGCATGCAATGAAACTAGAAAAGATCCAAAGGTTCACGACTAGAATGGTACCGGAACTTCGGACAATAAACTATACAGGAGAAGGATTAAGGAACTCCCCAACAACGCAAGAAGAGAGAAACATAACGTACACAGCCCTCAGATATTGACCAGCTTATGGTACCTGGAGATACATGGCAGAGGAAGAGGCAGATGAACCCCAGGGAAGTCTTCCAATACTGTGACAGTTTCCCAGTAGTTAGTGGAGACAAAGGAGAGTTTCACGAACATATAATCGGGACAGGAGACAGTAACGCCAGTCAATAGTATCATTAGATGAATGGTATACAACATTGACAATTTGCACATGCTTCTCATTCATTGGTCGATGGTAACAGAAACGGGGTCAAGAGCTAGACTCCTGCAAATTGAATAAAAAAATCACATGTACAAAGTCAACAGCTGTATGACCTATATGAGATTTGCGCTTCTTTAATAAATAATAATAATAATAATAATAATAATAATAATAATAATAATAATAATGTCAATAATTCAAGTGACTAGGCTCAAAGTGGTACTAAGCAACATTCAAAATAAGCTTCAATAAAATACCGTCTTCTGTATATTCATGAATTCCATTCAATTTCAGAGCGTTACTCGTCAAATCCCACTGTACAGCGATATATACAAAATATTGCAAGGATTCCTTTTATATTTGGAATAACCTCCAGGTAACCTCCAGGTAATAACGCAGAAAACACTACATTTATCAGGTATCGCGTAGCTCGACTGCTAGCGCACTCAGCTCACACGTCCTAATGTTCCCACCCTAGTACGGGTGGGAACACCCGTACTGGCTAACACCCTGTCGGGTGTTAGCCGACTGGTAAGAGTCGCATCCTGGGGACAAAACTGACCTAATTTGCCCGAAATGCTCTGCATAACAAGAGTTTTCTATTTAGCAGTATGTCATTTTTATCAGCTAGGCCCATATATATTGTATATGTACTTGTAGAAATAATTATCATCATCATCAAGGTCTGCTGGTAGGCACGTGAATATGGACCGGCAATCACGGGGTAATACGTGCCTGTATGCACGCTAATGAACACACTAGTGCGTGTGTATTTGGGGGTAACTCTCATCTGGAAAATTTTGAAAGGAAACAAGAGTTGCCAGTGATGCTGATGACGATGTTAGTGAGAGTGGCTGAAGGAGACACAGATAACCGAGATAACAGCACTTCCGGAGCTACTGGCTGGTACACAAACACTTGCCATCTCCGCCCCCTTGCTCTCCTCGCTAGCCAGAGGCCCTCCCCACTCGCCAGAGGCTCTCCCCACTAGCCAGAGGTCCTCCCCACTAGCCAGAGGACCTCCCCACTAGCAAGAGGCCCTCCCCACTAGCAAGCGCACCCTCCCTATTAGCACGAGGACCTCTCCACTAGCAAGAGCCCCTCCCCACTAGCAAGAGCCCCTGGGGCTCTTCGTAGCCTCTGAACTCACAGTAAAATATTATACGATATCTTCATGCTTCAGGGTGACAGATTTCATTACTTAACGCATGCAACACGTTCTGTTTGATGGAATATGACAGGGAAAACAAGGCTATGTTTTGCTTCCAGAATTTAACTCGTACAGAACGTGATAGCCGCACATTGAGTATACTTAAATCAACTCTTCTGTTTGTTTCGCTACTCTTTTGTCTGTGTTCTATATTTCTTCCGTTCTTCTTCCTCTTCCCCCCCCCCCCCGCCTCTCTCTCTCTCCACACACGCGCGCACACTATCGACAAGTGCCTTGGACAAGCAGTAGGTAACAAGTAATGATTAATGACATAATCACAAAGGAATTTATTTAATATTTAAGTTTACTGTTATTAATAACCACTGTTCAATAAGCTTCCCTTATATACTGAACATAGCCATTAAAATTTTAAAATTAAAAAAAATATAAGAAAAGTATCGGTAACCTCCAGGTAACCAGGTAATCGGCCAATACTTTGGCATCTTCCCATCCCTATTAAAAATTCCTTAAAACGTATACAGCTAAAAGCACACTTAAAAACACAGGGATATAGAAAATACTATGACGAGTCAGATGACATGTCACCTACCAGATAGTGAACGACAACGTCATTGCTTCCTCTATTGTTGAAAACATAAAAGCGAGGACCGTGTTCAAACTAAATCCTTGACAGACATATGTATGGGTTAACCTGTGAAGAATTTTACTGGAAACTGACCTGTCTGCTGAGATGTAAACCTGTTCAAGGACACAACTGATTCGTTGAATGTTGTGTGAATATGTTCAATAACAGTCAAGATGTCAGTATAACTACTGAATTTCCCCTATATATGCCTGTGTAGTATATTGTAGATATCACCCATATATATACATTTAGGCTCCCTGCTCAGCTAGGCCTCTCTCAGTTCCCGGATAGACCTACAGGCAAGAAGAAAAGGACACAAGTGCAATTAATGTGACATTTATTGTGGCAACGTTTCGCTCTCCAGGAGCTTTATCAAGCCATTACAAACAGGTAAGACACATATGCAACAGTTAGACAACTTTATTCCGAAACGTTTCGCCTACACAGTAGGCTTCTTCAGTCGAATACAGAAAATAGGCAGGAACAGTAGAGATGTGAAGACGATGTAATCAGTCCATCACATCTCTACTGTTCCTGCCTATTTTCTGTATTCGACTGAAGAAGCCTACTGTGTAGGCGAAACGTTTCGGAATAAAGTTGTCTAACTGTTGCATATGTGTCTTACCTAACAACCGGTCGGTATTGTATACCATTTTGATGTTCATTACAAACAATACATGGACACAGAGGGTATATAAAGGCTCACCATCTCCGAAGTCTTAGCAAGAATCCTCCTGAAAACAGTAAACCCTGCCATCACATAGTCTCTCCTGTTATACTACACACAGCACAGAGAGTGAACACTGAAACAAGCTGCCTCATTCCAGTCTATATTTGTCCAACCTATTTTTATGTTACCCAAGTAATAGCTTTTATATCCTTTTACTCTACCATATTGTATTACTTTTGTCACTACCACTACTACTACCACTAGTGAACATCGAAATGGTACCTCACTAGTATTACACCTCACTCTGAGCCTTTATATACCCTCTGTGTCCATGTATTGTTTGTAATGGTTTGATAAAGCTCCTGGAGAGCGAAACGTTGCCACAATAAATGTCACATTAGTTGCACTTGTGTCCTTTTACTTTACATATTGTCGGTAATTCTACCAACTTTATTACAGGCAAGAAGAAGGCTAGGCTGGGATTCCCCTCACGTCTCTGCAAATATAAGTGTTACCAGCCATAACCAAGTGTATTACTACACCACCTTTATCTCCTAGAAACCCCACGTTACAAAGACCAAAACTGACCTGTCATGAGATCTGAACCTGTTCAAAACCAATATACTATGATCAAGATCAAAATTGATCTGTTTAACGAAATGTGAACATGTTTAAGACATGCACAGATATAAGAACATAGGAAAGAAGGAACACTGCAACAGGCCTACTGACCCATGCGAAGCAGGTCCATGTTACTCCCCGGCTTAGCCCAATGACCCACTTCCACTTAAGGAAGGAGCACGGCATCAGACCTAGTAGCACAAGCTAGTCAGGTCCAACTCACACCCACCCGCACCCACTTATGTATTTATCTAACCTATTTTTAAAACTACACAACGTTTTAGCCTCTGTAACTGTACTCGGGAGTTCCACTCATCCACAACTCTATTACCAAACCAGTGCTTTCCTATATCCTTCCTGAATCTGAATTTTTCCAAACTGAAACTATTGCTGCGAGTCCTGTCTTGGCTGGAAATTTTCAGCACGCTACTTACATCCCCTTTATTTATTCCTGTTTTCCATTTATACACCTCAATCATATCCCCCCTAATTCTACGCCTTTCTAGAGAGTGCAGATTCAGGGCCCTCAGTTTATCCTCACAGGGAAGATTTCTGATACATGGGATCAACTTTGTCATCCTCCTCTGTACGTTTCCCAGTGCATTTATATCCATTCCGTAATACGGTGACCAGAAATGTGCAGCATAATCTAAATGAGGCCTAACCAAGGATATATAGAGTTGAAGAACAACCTGAGGCCTTTATTATTTATACAATCAAGACAAGTGGTTGAAGGAGGTTATGACATCAGGAGGTGAACACTGTCACTGCTGCAGGTACTCACCAAATAGGTGTATGGGTTGAGGTAATTCTGTTGGACTCCTTCAGGCTCCGTCCTGCCTGAGCTTGTGGGTGAGATGGAAAGGTTGGCCAAGCTCCTTCTGAGGTGTTGGTCACACTCGTGACAGTTCCTTGGGGACGGAGACCTGGGTGGTGACGGCGATGCTCTGGACGGAGAAAGGGAGCTCCTCCTCGACGGAGAGAACATCCGTGGGGAGAGGGAGACGCTGCGGGGGACCGCAGAGCTTGAGTGGGACCATCTCCTGGAGCGGCACATCGCTGGGTAGTAATAGTATGAATGGTCATTAAGACTACCTTGCGAACCCCACTCTTCCTCCTGTTGCTCCTCTTCCACCACCACTTCCAGTGACGGCGCCTCCCTCAAGAAGGACATCATCATCGGAGTTCTCCAACAGTATTCGAACACTTCCTCCTGACTTCCAAAGGGTCTTCTCCACTCTCCAATACTCGTGTGTTATAAAACTCTGCGGTCACTGACGATGACTAACAGTATGACTGAGAAGAGTGCGAAGCGTCAGCGTGAGAGACAACTCCTCCTAATGACAGCTGGGCACAGTATGAGACGAATCAGATAGCATATCCGTTTAAGTAAGCTCAACTGTCAAACCTGACGCAATGCCATCTTCGTCACCAAGAAGCTCAACGTTTTCCTGCCTCGGAACACCCGTGAAGGGAAGGAGGTGGGCCACAGAAACACCATGAAATACATTGGAAAAACAGACCTTATGGTCTATATCAAGACAATCTGCTTAGAACTATTTCTCTTTTTATAAATAACAAAAAGGCACAATACCGTGACTGGAACGATACACAAATAACCCGCACATAAAAGACAGAAGCTTACGACGACTTGTGACTTTGTCAATGGTCCAAGTCGGACCGAAACGTCGTCGTAAGCTTCTGTCTTTTATGTGCGGGTTATTTGTGTATTGTGTCTCTTTTTATCATTACTTAAAGAATGGCCTCGATGGTTCATGATCAACTGATGGCCCTGGCTGGTCATGAACTAACAGCCAGTTCATTAAATAAATCAAGCATTATAGGCGAAGAACTTCTGTATGCTCCGTGATTAATAGAGATTAAACAATATAAATCTATATGTCTATAATAAACTATTTCTATGACTAGGCTTTTTTTTATTTGTGTAGGCAGGATAATCTTCTAAAACATTTATGAAAGGTCATCCGTAATGATGGAGATCCTCGTTAAAAGAAAAAAGTTCGTTATGGACAGCTAAGAAAGCTTGTGGTGTGGGGTCCAGCAGCTGCCAGGTGCTGACACCATCACTATGCAGCAGGTATCAGCTGAGTACCAAACACCGTCCACAAGACCACACTCGCCACCCACGATAACAACACCCTTGAGGAACCGATCCAGGATAATCCATGACCTCAAACCAGCCGCCACCAAAACAGTATAATAAAAAAAATCAAGGATAACATCAAAAACAGGTTGGAGGCATCGAGAGGGAGATACGGGAAGCCCTTCCATCCCTCTCCCCAGGAATATGCTGATCTCTGACACCACGTGACGCTTCAGGAAGATATTTCTTAAATTGGACGAAGTAGAGATTAAGTGGCAAGCCACAACAAAGTTAACAGTCTCATTACTTATTTCAGCGAGTATCCTATTCCTAAAACATCCATTTTTTTTTAGGTTTCTCTGGGGAAAATCCTCTAACTAAAATATTCCCCGCTGGAGACATGAGTACATTTCCCTTGTAGGGTCCGGACCATCACTGGCCAGTTGTGGCTGACAAACTGGTCTTCTGCCCAGAGAGATTACGCGTCGAGTGTGGTTTTTGACTAGATTTTGGTTAGTTCTGCCACATCATGTCTAAAGTGCCAGGCAGACTTCCCCTGCCTCCCACTCCTTATTTCTCTACTATTTTTATTACTAGTGTTTGTTTTGGCACAATTATTTCGACTGCTTCTAATATTACATCAAGTAAATTAAACAATGGCTGGAATAGTAAGACTTCCAGTCACGGATATCTCACGCACATTTCATTCCTAAAATAACTTTCAAAGAAATGGAAGAAGGATTTCCTGCTCCTCTATGTTTTGTGCGCATCCCCTTCCCGTCTCGTCTTTCCCATCCTCCATCTGTAGTCCCTCTCCCTCTCTTTTCCTCTCTCCCCTTCCCGTCTCGTCTCTCCCATCCTCCATCTGATGTCCCTCTCCCTCTCTTTTCCTCTCTCCATCTGATAACCATTTTCCCGGGCGGAGAAGGAAGTCTCTGGATGACTGAAATAAACAGCAGCCAACAAACATACATCCTCACACGCCAGCACACACGTAACAACTGACGGAGGGAGATGGGTAGCAATGACGACACTACGTCAAGATCTACCCAGACCGGGCCGTGGGGGCATTGACCCCCGAAACCTTCTGCAGGCATACCGTCTACAAGGACAGACGGAACAAAACAAGAGACCCGCTGAACGATAGCGACCCCGCTAAGACAGAAAAAGCCTGTGACTGATTTTTACAAAAACGTCTGAAACACGCGTGAAACGGGAGGAAAGCTAAGGAAGGAAAAGGATGGGCAAACGAGGCCGTCTGGGCAGGGAACCTCTCCCTTTCCCCTCCCAATGTTCAACTGATGGAAATTACATAACATCCAGACTAGATTATAAAACCAGACGGACATCCTGAGTTTAAACACCTTGAATAAGACATGGGAAAATATATTGCATAATATCAACACACGAACTCACTGAAAACACATGTTACGTCAGGCTTCTTACATAAAAAAAAGTAATTAATGAGTTTAAGTTCCGATATTAATTTAGCATGTTGACCTTTTGGCTAAAATTAATTACGGGCTTCAATGACCTGTGATTTATCTGTGACCGATTTCAAGGGTTCTTCTAGCCTCGCAGCCCGGCATTGAGCCAGGCTTACTCGATTGTCTATTCAGTCATCACAGCCTGGTTGATCTGGCACTTGGGGGAGGTAATAATCTAGTTTCCGCTTTAAGAATATTGACAGCCGTATTTCTAGTATCTGCTGAACCACGGTTGACAGTGTTTGTGTGTCCATGGCAGCCTTGCTTTTCACGTTTGTTTTACACTACTTCCAATCCGTCATTCGTATAGTAGGTTGTTATGGTCGTGTGTGGATCTGGGACCTGAATCACGAAATCGTAATGACACGATTGCAAACAAACCATACCACGGGCGGGATTAGAACCCGCAGTCAGTCTCAAAACTCCAGACCGTCGCGTCGCTTTGAGGTGACTTGAGCTAGAGTTCGTCACGGCCACGCTAGCTGGAGATTCGTCTGTAAAAACTTGCATTTGTGGTCACAGTGGTGCCTATGCTAACCTTCCTATGGTGTAGAAATATACCTAGTTGGACGAATCTTATTGTGGCTAGCTGGTCCAGTGGCTAACGCGACAGTCTGGAGTTTTGAGACTCTGACCGCGGGTTCAAATCCCGCCCGTGGTATGACCTGGGACCTCATAATATCTTTCAGGCATATAGATTCTCTCTCTTTTCCTCTCTCCAGGTATCACCGTCTTGGTGTTTCAACATGACTATTACATCCACAGTATTAGACGTTTTTCACTACTGAAACAGGAGATGAAGTTTAAACCGTATGCATAATTCGTTACGAGTCATAACCCACAGAAAAATGTGAAGGGAAAACCTCCCTGCTATTTAGGCTAAAAAAAAAAAAAAAAAGATTGTCAGGCTTTTAGAGAGGTACTGTTAAACTGATGATAACTGGTAAAAGAAGCATTGCAGTAGATCTATTTTGCTCGTATTACACAAATAACCCGGACACTGAGGAAGAGCAGCTTACGACGACGTTACGGTCCGACTTGAACCATTTACAAAGTCACACTAACAGAAAAGTAAGGAAGCCAATTTATATAGGCGAGTGGGAAGAGGGGACAAGAACAAGAGAGGGATATGAGGAGGTAGTGATAGATAGGTAGTGGAGGTAGCAGTAGAAGAAAGTGGCGATGGAAAGTAGGGAGAGTAGTTTAGTGACAAAAGAGAAAAAAAGGGGGAGTAAAGGGTGAAGGAAGCAAAATTAAAGGGAGTAGCAACAGTAGAAGAATGGGGGTAAGGGGGGAAGAGGACTAGGTTGAAGTAGAAATGGAGCTAGTTTAAGGACAAGAAAAGGAGCACTGCTGGGGAGCCAAGGGCCCGCAGGGGGTAGGACCAAATGCAAGGGGGGGGGGGGTGGAAATATAAACACAAATGCAGTATAATGTGATCCTTTATTGACAACGTTTCACCCACACAGTGGGCTTTTTCAAGTCACACACGGATCTCCGCATCCGCGGAACATCCGCACAATTTCTTACATCCACATTTTATGGTAAACAGATATCCACATATGCATCTGCATCCGAATCCGCACAATTTCTTACATCCACATTTTATGGTAAACAGATATCCACATATGCATCTGCATCCGAATCCGCACAATTTCTTACATCCACATTTTATGGTAAACAGATATCCACATATGCATCCGCATCCCAATTCCGCGGAATATCCGCAGAATTTCTCACATCCACATCTGCACAATTTCTCATGTCCGCATCAGCATCCGTACAATTTCTTACATCTGCATCCGAATCCGCAGAACATCCGCACAATTTCTTACATCCGCATCCGCGAAATAAGTAAGATATCCTCATACACATCCGCATCCGAGGATATCTAAATTTTCACATCCGATACATCTCTAGTAAGGAATGATTCAACAAGTCTGCGACTGTGAACGCTAGAAGTAGGGTAGACAGTCCTAGCAAAGGACCAGTCAATAGGACGACTGCGATCTCTAACATGACAGAAAAAAAAAATTATATTGGTGTTGGCATTCGTACCACTTCTTTTGTGTGTTCTTCGAGTTTGCCAGAAAGAGAACAACCATCCTCTCCAAAGTATGGGAGATGACAAGAGGAGCATGAAATAGAGTAGACACCAGGGGTGTCTATAGCGGGAGGAAACGTATGAACTACATTACCGTGAAGGGTGTTAGTTTGACGAAAAGTAAGTTTAATGTATAAGGAGCGAAGAGAGTTCTTGAGATTCAGCTCAGAAAAGCCAAAAAAAAAAAAAAAGGCACACTAAAGTAGGTCTGCTGGCCCTTTAAAAGTGTAGTGGTTACTATATCCAGTGGATATGAAAGTGGGGAGGAGGAAGTGTCTCTTGTACGAAGCAACATTGTATCACAACATTGTTTACATGACAGGGATAAAGAAGTACGTCTTACCTTCTCTGTGTCGTCGTCGTCGTGACTAGACGTGGATTTGTTGTGGTCGGTGGTGGGCGTGAGGGGTGGCTTGGGCGGCGTCTGAGGGCCGTCATGGGCGGCGGTCTTCTCCGGAGAGGACCTGAGGCCTTGCAGCCTCCGCCGTTCCTCCGTCGTGGCTGCCGTCAGTGCCCTCAGTCCGCCCCTTCCCAGAGTCATCGTGATGGGTGTGGGCGGCGACGTGCGTTCTGGCTGCTGTTTGGGGCGGTCCAGAGTGCTTATACGGTGAGCGGGTGTGTGGACGGTGGTGTGAGCGGGTGTGTGCACAGTGGTTTGGGCGGGTGTAGGGGCGGTGGTATGAGTGGGTGTATGGGCGGCGGTGTGGGCGGGACTCTGAGATGAGACTCTGGGATCCAGTGGCAGCGGCTCCTCCCAGATGCAAGAATCAACGCAAGAAGAGATTCTTGAGCGGCCGCCACCTGGTCTGGGAGGGACAACTGGGCGTTGTTGTTGTTGTGACGGAGACAGTGGCTGCTGTGCTGCCTTCTGGTAGCGGCGACCCAGCACTCCTGACGGGGTGGATGAAGGGGACGGGTGGTCACGCGTATTCATCTTGATAACATGATCAGCGACGATACGAGGTTGTTGCAGTCCCTGTTGCTGTTGTTGTTGCAGCCCCTGTTGCTGTTGTTGCAACCCCTGTTGCTGTTGTTGCAACCCCTGTTTCTGTTGCTGCTGCTGTTTATGTCTGTTCTGTGAGGAGTTGGAGTCGTGTCGCTTGAGGGTGTGTGTGGTGGGGCAGGTGTTGGAGTAGTTCTCAGGGGTAGGGGGCGGGGTAGCATCACCCTGACGGTCACTGCCAGGATAAGTGTCGCTACAAGTCTCGCTGAAGGCCTCGTCTTGACAAGACGACCCCCCGCTGGACGACGATGACGACGACGATTTAGTAGACGGGAAGACTTCGTCGTTGTCACTGCCTGTAACACCGGAGTCCTGCTCGTCGTCCCTCTCACCACAGCGTCGCGCCCACTCCAGCACCGCTCGCGAGTCCACCCACTTGGGCGGCCCCCACTCATCCTCGGGCTCGCATAGCGACATAGCGCGAGTCTGACGAGACCTGCCACGCCCCAGCTTGTTCCTGAGGGCGTGCAGGGGTCCCCCTCCACCACCACTGCTGCTGCTGGTGGTGCTGGTAGTGTTGTTGCTGGCTGATGTGTGGGCGTGGTGGTGGTCCCGGGGCCGCATCATGTGCACTCGGTCACCACCGCCCACCAGACCCTCGTGGTCTGGCGTGGGCGTTACGACATGACGGGAGGGCGAGCCGATGTTTCTCCAGCGCGACACAAGTGACGACCACTGACTTTCCACGCGGCGACGAAACCTCGGAGACCCTGTAACACCAAGATTATTATTATAATAATTACATCACTGTTGTCATATCTTCATTTTTCATCAGGAGATAAATTCATATAGGTCACAGTGTGCTAGTGAGGGAGGAGTAGGATAGTCAGGATCTTCAGGAAGGGGAGCTGGGTATTCGAGGAGGGGGGAACACACTCGAAGGGATCTTGATCCAAGGAATTTAATCTAACCTTCCCTATTCCCTGTGATGTATAAAATACCAAAAGAGGAATGGACAGGGGGCAGGCTCTGTTGAATGCAAACAACAGAGACAAGGTACCAGAGACAAGATACCAGGAACTAGGGGCAAAGCACTGAAGACAAGGCACCAAGAAATAGGGACAAGGCACAAGGTATAGACAGGGTACCAGAGACAGCT
>NC_091292.1:95320456-95470456 GCF_038502225.1 Cherax quadricarinatus
AGGTTATGCAATACTATCTTCAGGCGATCACGTTGTGTCTCCACCTCACGGCTACACCCACACCCACCCACCTCACGGCTACACCCACACCCACCCACGTCACGGCTACACCCTCACCCACCCACCTCACGGCTACACCCTCACCCACCCACCTCACGGCTACACCCTCACCCACCCACCTCACGGCTACACTCTCACCCACCCATCTTAAAAACAAACTCATCATGCTTCCCTAGACCCTCCCTTCCCTCCATACTATCCTCTCCTCACACACTCTTCCCTTACTCCCCATAGAAGCCTTCCCTCCCCATAATTTACCTCCCCACTGTCACTCCAATCCACGAAGTCTTCCACTTCAGGCTGACATTTTTATACTATGAAATACACACTGTGATAAAATAACATTACGGGAAAAATGGATAGGTTTTGTTTCGCTATGTAATTATATAGAATTAGGGTATCAGCACATTATTGATGTACCTAATTTTCTTAAAAAAAAAAATCCAATGCGTCTCAGAGCACTAAAGTAACGATCCTCAACTGAGCAATAAAGACCAGCAAGGCTGGAGTTATCAACTGAACCATAGCTTGATGGGTCATAGTTTGTTGAACCACAGCTTGCTGGAGCAGCGTAGCAAGAAGCCTAAAGTCTGGCAGGTACTTCGGGAAGTCTGTAAGAGTTTAGCATTTGGTATCATCGTCCACAACTGAATTAGTTGCTCCAAAACATAGGAACATAGGAAAGGAGGAACACTGCAGCAGGCCTGTTGGCCCATACTAGGCAGGTCCTTTACAATTCATCCCACTAACATAAGAAATTAGCTACTAAGGTTGTAACGTCAAGATTTTGCCCCGAGGGAAGAGTTCATTGTGCGGGGCCGCCGCTCATCCTGTGAGTCATGCAGGAGCGCCATCCGTCAGCCTGAACTGGGAGACGTCATGCAGTTACAGATATCGTCAAGCATTCCACTTTGGGTTCAGCTGCTACGGCAACTTTAAATGTCACGCTCAATCATGGCTGGAGTTACAGTTAATCAGGCATTACCAATCCCACAACGGTTATTCAACAGCAGCATTCTCCCTTTCGACCCAGGAAATCGTAATAACACGACTGTAAAGAAACCATGGAACGGGTGGGGTTTAAATCTATTGTGATTGAGTCTTAAAACTCCAGGCCGGTGCATAAGCCACTGGGCCAGCTGGCTACAATAAGATTCATCCAACTAGGTATATTTCTTTACACCACATGGAGATTAACATGGGCCACCACTGTGAATATCCCGCCAGTCACGCTGGCGGGATAATCACAGGTGGGGTAATTTAAATGCTTTATTGGGGCTGTAAGGGCCGTAAATAATCTGTTTCAGCCCTGATATCTCCTGCCCAGAATGCAGCCATCAACACTGAACAGTACTCTAAGTGAGAGCAATAGTCATCTGAATAGTATTATAAAGGATTTCACATGAATTTGAACTAGTATCTGGAGATGATGTACTCGATGGCACTAGAAGTATGCTCCAGACACCTTCCATGAAGGAAAAAAAGAGAACAGAGTTAGAAAGAGGTGCTCCCTCTACAGACGAAGACTGAGAATTACATAACTTCTCAGTTGCTGCAGACTTTCTGAAGAACGAAAAGAATCATTAGCATCGGAGCTGGAAAATACTGAGCTCAAACTGAATGTATCATACAAGGCCCAGGAGAGCCAGAGGGAACAAAAAACCTTATATGAAGCACAGAAATCCTAAAAACTTTTTCTCGTATGCAAAATCCAGGGTAAAACCTACATCCGGTATTGAATCGTTGTTTATAGGAGATGGAACCTACACTGACGACGAGTGAAATATTGAACTTGAAATATGACTGTGCTCAGTGAGCCACTAGTCAGTCTGAAGACTGACAGTCCAAATTAGTTTTTCATGAATGAAACTTAAAACTGCCGACATCTCCATCATTTCTGGCCTAACTTCGCTTGACTTCGAAAAAGCCATCGACTGCATGACCCTGCACTCTGCTTCAGGCCCTGACTCATGGAACTCCGTATTCATCAAGAACTGCTAGAAACACTATCTTGAGCCTTGAATAACTCCACTTCACACATTAGGCAGTAAAGTAATCGCAAAAAAAAAATATATACCAATAGCGCTGACGTCCCACATTATCAAAATCTTTGAGTCTTAAGAAGCGTGTTAATCACATGGAATCTCAGCAATCGCACAACCCAGAACAGCAGGGATATAGAGCAGGTCGCTCCTGCCTCTCGCAACTGCTGGACCTTTACATGGTCTTACATCCAGTGGAAGACGAGCAAAATACAGTAGTTAAAAATGACGTAATAAAAACCCTTTGGCAAGTGTGCAATAGATCAAAATGCGTGCAAAAGAAATAACTGAAAAAATGGGCAGATGGATATTTAGTTTTCTAAGAAACAGAACCCAAAGTGCAATAGTGAACAGAGTGAAATCGGACGCTGCCACAGTGAAAAGCTCTGTAACCCAGTGCACAGTACTGGCTCCTGTTCATTTCATTATCATAGCTGACACAGAAAGAGGCATACATTATAGCACTGTATCACCCTCTACAGACAATACTAGAACCTATATGAGAGTGGTATCCATTTGAGACGCGGTAAACCTTCAAGCTGATAAAAGATGGAAACTGTCCTCGTTGTCAGTGGACCACTGACAACGAGGACAGTTTCCATCTTCGTTAATTCAAGTAAAATTCAAACTTAGAACGGACATAATTAAGAACGGTCTTAGCAACAACATTTTAAAAGAGTGAAACAATATACCAAGTAGAGTACTTGAAGCTGACACATTGAGCAGCTTTAAGAATAAGTTAGACGAGTATACAAGTGAGAAGGATTTTATTTTGTATGAGTCAGAAGGTCCACTGCAGTGTTCCTATAGTCTTATGATAATGTGTTACTATATTTGTTATCAGTGATGTTATTACCCCTCACAGATTAAGATAACTGATTCCCATCAACAGGTGAGCTCGTCTTCCACTGGATGTAAGACCATGTAAGGGTCCAGCAGTTGCGAGAGGCAGGAGCGACCTGCTCTATATCCCTGCTGTTCTGGGCTGTGCGATTGCTGAGATTCCATGTGATTAACACGCTTCTTAAGACTCAAAGATTTTGATAATGTGGGACGTCAGCGATATTGGTATATATGGTATATATGTATATATATATATATATATATATATATATATATATATATATATATATATATATATATATATATTTGCTATTAATTTACTGCCTAAATGCTCCATCTCTATGCGCCATTGAGAAACATATAAGCCTCCCCTTCCCCGGCTACCCACTATAAAACTGTTACCTAACACCAGCCTGCCAAAATTTGCATTTAAAAATAAAACATGGCCTCAAGAGCCCAGTGTAAACAGACAAAAAAAATTAACTCGTCTCTATATTCACTCCAGACGATTTTTAACTATTTATTCCTTCCTCTTGACTCCCTTCTTTTTCGTCTCTATCTCCTTCCACCTTTTACCTCCCCTTGTCTAAGTCTCTGGCCTTCCCTCCGAAAAATGTGTTAGAAAACTCCAGTCCTTCTTGAGTGTCAAGACCCTCTGTCAGAAAACACTCTAGTCCCATGTAAAAAAAAAAAAAAACAGAGTCTGTTGAAAGTATTCAAGTGTTGGGCAAAGGGAATCTGTGCACCTAATGTTGATTTAAGAAACTCCCCCATGACCTCCCCTCCCTAAGTCCTCTGCCTTACCCCCCACACACCTCTCCTTCCCATCACACCGAACAAGGGCACTGGAGACGCTCATCAGCATCGGTAATTTGGCAAATTGGCAACCTTGTTATGTTTTTGTGGGGGTATCCAGAGGAATCCGGAGGCACGGGGCGCTGCCTGGATTCAGCGGATTGGCCACGCCTGCCCTCAGGAACACAGGTGGTGTATAAACGGGTTGCAAGTGAACACGCATGATAAAAACAAAGCAGTAAGGAACAATAGTCTTGCTCACCATACTTGTGTAAGACATCACACGCCGTGACAATAGGATATAAAGACAGGTTGTGTGCAATACCAGAGCTGCTGGTGGCTACATTGAGTAATAATGACAGCTGGGCCAGACAGGTGGTGCCATTAGTCTGGGGTCAGGTCATTACAGCCATTAAAGGTCATCAGGCAAAGACCTGAAATCCCATAACATTGCGTGCTTGTCGTTCCTTCTTTTCTACCACTCCTCTCCTTCCCTTCCCTTCCCCTCATTCCTACTTCCCACCTTGCCTTTCATTCTGCTTTCCGTCACCCCCCCCCCCACAGCCCTGAAACAAGACTTCCCTCCCCTCTCTTTCCTCTAATACTTCCCCACTGTCCTGAGACAGCAACCCCCCATTCTTCCTCCAACACCTCGCCCACATCAATGAGACATGCCTGGAAGCGTCGCCTCGCCACACTAAAATAAAAACGTTCCCAAACATCCTTCTGCGTGTAACCTCCTGCTGGGACCCTGGTTGATGTACCTCCCACACACCTACCCACTTATACCTCGCCAAATACACTAACTCTTCTCCACCACAACCACCAACACTATCACAACCTTCTCCCACATAATACATCCCAGATTTCCTGCCTACGATTTTAACGAATGAACAAAAATGTAAACAACTGACGCAGCACATGGATGATTTCTTTTACTGAATGAAGCTGAGGTATTACGCACGTAGTAAAGATGGCCGCCGTGAGTGAGAGGTCCTTGTTTAAGAGAAGCAAGTAGCTTGCACACACAGTGTTGCTTCCACCACACCACTCTTACTGCTTTATGGAAGAAATATTACCGTAACAAAAATAAAAAAAAAGCTGGACCACTACCTCTCTCAAGTGCCTGATCAACCAGGTTGTAATACCTTTGATGGGTTTCCAGTTTTCTCCTACTCCAGCAGTCCAGCCAGTATCGTATGGTGGTTGCCTGGTCAACCAGGTTGTTGCTGACGGCCCGCTGACTCGCCTATCCATCACAGCCAAGATGATCCGGCACTTAATCTTGGATACACTTAAAAATAAGCAAAATGTAGATGTAGTGAACACTGACTTTGCAAAAACTTTTAACAAGTGCAACCACGAGGTAACTGATGTCAGATGGATATGTAACTTCCTAACAAATACGACTTAAAGAGTAACAGTAAACAGAAATCAGGAGCTGCTACAGTAAAATGTTATCTTCCATAAAAGTTCCTGATCAGCAGAGTTGTGGCGCATACATTGAACTGCGGGCGGCGGGCACTAAAAGCTTGATGGATCAGCCCAGTAACTAGGAGGCCTGGTCTGGGACGGGGCCGCGGGCGCGGTGACCTTCTCGGGTACCTGTCGTGTTCTGGTAGTATTTCTTATATCATCTGGTAAGATGCTAAATAATCTGACATCATAGATGTTGATACAATGTTCTCCTTTTGCCTCTACGGTGCCCCTGCCTTTTACTGGGTTTGTCTCTCCCCGCTCCAGACCCCTCAAGGAAGGTTCCTTGATGTTGGTGAGGGGCTCTTGATTTAGGGAATTGGATCCGTGCTCCAGTTCCCCGAATTAAGCCTGAATGCCTTCCACATCCCCCCCAGGTGCTGTATAATCCTCCGGGTTTAGCGCTTCCCCTTGATTATAATAATAATAATCCCCGCTCCAGAAAGTACATATTTAGAACGTTGAATAGTTCCCAATAATTAATTACGTTGACTGGCTTTATGCGGGCCGTAAATGTTCTTTGTACATGTTCCAGCTGTGATCTCTCTCCTGCCCTCACTACGAGCCCTTAACACCGAACAGTAAGTTAAAATATCAACGATGGCATTATTTCCTTTGTTTTGAAAGTTCTGGCATCATCCCCGTCATAGTGTGAATTATTTATTCACGTTAAATCACGTTAAACAGCGTTCAGTTTACATCTTCCGAACGGCTTCCATATTAAATGGCTGAGGCATATTAGAGCCAGGATAGTAGCTATTAAGTTTCGTTTGCGTGCAGGCAAGTTTGTCGATGTAGTAAAATAGTATATAAAAAAAATCTGGAATCAGAATCCGTACCGCAGCTGGAGAATGACTAGTTTGATCGGCTTCAAATTTTAACCACTAGTGTGATTTCCCTGAACACAAGGATCACGCTGCTATTGTGTGCCATAAGTTCCAATTCGTCAATTTTATTGAACACTGAGATTAATTTCAAAAGCCGTAACAAAAGGATCTTCCTTCTGATTGGCTTCAAAATATTACTGACGATGTATTTCATATGGACGATGTTTGGTCCAAATTTGAAATTTTACTGAAATGATTAAAATTGAAATAGTTGGAATCAGATAAATCACTGGAGAATGCCTTTTCTGACCGGTTTCAAACTTTTACCATTATGCTAAAAATAGAGCTGAACACTTCTCCAAGGTTGATGGACTGATTATATAATCTTTACTTCACTTCTACACCTACTGACTATATCTGACTGGAGAAGTCTAGTGTGTGGGTGACAACGTTGTAACAATAAAGACAACCAACTGCTGCACATGTGTCTTACTCATCAACTGTTGGTCTTTAATAAAACACAAATTGTCATTCACTTTTACCTGTGTAAATTTCACTTTGCCATCTTTATTCAACAATTTGTTTCGCTGTGCAACAACTAGAGAACGACTCTACCGATCACCTTCAACTCTAAATGCAGACGTATGTTCATTGGATGTAGTTTTGCCTTATTTTTAGGCTATGTGGTTGCCAGTTTTATCAAATTGGATTTTTTTTTAATCAAAATCAAATATATTTTTTTTACAGAATTTGCAGAACTGTAAATAAAATGTAAAGGAGAAAACGAGAACAAAATAAAAATGTGAGGCTTCATGATGTTCCAACATTCTCACCAACATTTTTCCTTTGCTCTTTACAATTCTCGGTTTATTATTCAAGAACGCCTTATTCGATCGGCTTCAAATTTTCAACACCTGCATAATGTATCTTAGGCAAGAATCACGGGACTACTTACATGCCTGGATGCTTGTGAACAATGCCAAGCAGGCCATTCCCAAATTTTGTTTCCGTGTGTGTGTGTGTGTGTGTGTATGGGAGGAGGGAGACGAGGCTACTTTCCTCTCATCCACTTCAAAATTTTAAGTGTTGTAACCTACTTAGACGGAGGCTGGTATATTTAATGGTGTGGATATTACTGCCACTTTTAATCTCGAGTATTATTTTACCTTAATTCATTATTTTCTCTTCATCTATGGAAGTGAACTTATCTTTCCCTTGCTTGGATTGAATTTAAATATGACCCCTACGGGTTTAGCACTTCTTTGATTAAAATATAACAATTTTTTTTTTATTATTATTAACACACTGGCCGATTCCCACCAAGGCAGGGTGGCCCGAAAAAGAAAAACTTTCACCATCATTCACTCCATCACTGTCTTGCCAGAAGGGTGCTTTACACTACAGTTTTTAAACTGCAACATTAACACCCCTCCTTCAGAGTGCAGGCACTGTACTTCCCATCTCCAGGACTCAAGTCCGGCCTGCCGGTTTCCCTGAACCCCTTCATAAATGTTACTTTGCTCACACTCCAACAGCACGTCAAGTATTAAAAACCATTTGTCTCCATTCACTCCTATCAAACACGCTCATGCATGTCTGCTGGAAGTCCAAGCCCCTCGCACACAAAACCTCCTTTACCCCCTCTCTCCAACCTTTCCTAGGCCGACCCCTACCCCGCCTTCCTTCCACTACAGACTGATACACTCTTGAAGTCATTCTGTCTCGCTCCATTCTCTCTACATGTCCGAACCACCTCAACAGCCCTTCCTCAGCCCTCTGGACAACAGTTTTGATAATCCCGCACCTCCTCCTAACTTCCAAACTACGAATTCTCTGCATTATATTCACACCACACATTGCCCTCAGACATGACATCTCCACTGCCTCCAGCCTTCTCCTCACTGCAACATTCATCACCCATGCTTCACACCCATATAAGAGCGTTGGTAAAACTATACTCTCATACATTCCCCTCTTTGCCTCCAAGGACAAAGTTCTTTGTCTCCACAGACTCCTAAGTGCACCACTCACCCTTTTCCCCTCATCAATTCTATGATTCACCTCATCCTTCATAGACCCATCCGCTGACACGTCCACTCCCAAATATCTGAATACATTCACCTCCATACTCTCTCCCTCCAATCTGATATCCAATCTTTCATCACCTAATATTTTTGTTATCCTCATAACCTTACTATTTCCTGTATTCACTTTTAATTTTCTTCTTTTGCACACCCTACCAAATTCATCCACCAATCTCTGCAACTTCTCTTCAGAATCTCCCAAGAGCACAGTGTCATCAGCAAAGAGCAACTGTGACAACTCCCACTTTATGTGTGATTTTTTATCTTTTAACTCCACGCCTCTTGCCAGGACCCTCGCATTTACTTCTCTTACAACCCCATCCACAAATATATTAAACAACCACGGTGACATCACACATCCCTGTCTAAGGCCTACTTTTACTGGGAAATAATTTCCCTCTTTCCTACATACTCTAACTTGAGCCTCACTATCCTCGTAAAAACTCTTCACTGCTTTCAGTAACCTACCTCCTACACCATACACCTGCAACATCTGCCACATAGCCCCCCTATCCACCCTGTCATACGCCTTTTCCAAATCCATAAATGCCACAAAGACCTCTTTAGCCTTATCTAAATACTGTTCACTTATATGTTTCACTGTAAACACCTGGTCCACACACCCCCTACCTTTCCTAAAGCCTCCTTGTTCATCTGCTATCCTATTCTCTGTCTTACTCTTAATTCTTTCAATAATAACTCTACCATACACTTTACCAGGTATACTCAACAGACTTATCCCCCTATAATTTTTGCACTCTCTTTTGTCCCCTTTGCCTTTATACAAAGGAACTATGCATGCTCTCTGCCAATCCCTAGGTACCTTACCCTCTTCCATACATTTATTTAATAATTGCACCAACCACTCCAAAACTATATCCCCACCTGCTTTTAACATTTTTATCTTTATCCCATCAATCCCGGCTGCCTTACCCCCTTTCATTTTACCTACTGCCTCACGAACTTCCCCCACACTCACAACTGGCTCTTCCTCACTCCTACAAGATGTTATTCCTCCTTGCCCTATACACGAAATCACAGCTTCCCTATCTTCATCAACATTTAACAATTCCTCAAAATATTCCCTCCATCTTCCCAATACCTCTAACTCTCCATTTAATAACTCTCCTCTCCTATTTTTAACTGACAAATCCATTTGTTCTCTAGGCTTCCTTAACTTGTTAATCTCACTCCAAAACTTTTTCTTATTTTCAACAAAATTCGTTGATAACATCTCACCCACTCTCTCATTTGCTCTCTTTTTACATTGCTTCACCACTCTCTTAACCTCTCTCGTTTTCTCCATATACTCTTCCCTCCTTGCATCACTTCTACTTTGTAAAAACTTCTCATATGCTAACTTTTTCTCCCTTACTACTCTCTTTACATCATCATTCCACCAATCGCTCCTCTTCCCTCCCGCACCCACTTTCCTGTAACCACAAACTTCTGCTGAACACTCTAACACTACATTTTTAAACCTACCCCATACCTCTTCGACCCCATTGCCTATGCTCTCATTAGCCCATCTATCCTCCAATAGCTGTTTATATCTTTCCCTAACTGCCTCCTCTTTTAGTTTATAAACCTTCACCTCTCTCTTCCCTGATGCTTCTATTCTCCTTGTATCCCATCTACCTTTTACTCTCAGTGTAGCTACAACTAGAAAGTGATCTGATATATCTGTGGCCCCTCTATAAACATGTACATCCTGAAGTCTACTCAACAGTCTTTTATCTACCAATACATAATCCAACAAACTACTGTCATTTCGCCCTACATCATATCTTGTATACTTATTTATCCTCTTTTTCTTAAAATATGTATTACCTATAACTAAACCCCTTTCTATACAAAGTTCAATCAAAGGGCTCCCATTATCATTTACACCTGGCACCCCAAACTTACCTACCACACCCTCTCTAAAAGTTTCTCCCACTTTAGCATTCAGGTCCCCTACCACAATTACTCTCTCACTTGGTTCAAAGGCTCCTATACATTCACTTAACATCTCCCAAAATCTCTCTCCTCTGCATTCCTCTCTTCTCCAGGTGCATACACGCTTATTATGACCCACTTCTCGCATCCAACCTTTACTTTAATCCACATAATTCTTGCATTTACACATTCATATTCTCTTTTCTCCTTCCATAACTGATCATTCAACATTACTGCTACCCCTTCCTTTGCTCTAACTCTCTCAGATACTCCAGATTTAATCCCATTTATTTCCCCCCACCGAAACTCCCCTACCCCCTTCAGCTTTGTTTCGCTTAGGGCCAGGACATCCAACTTCTTTTCATTCATAACATCAGTAATCATCTGTTTCTTTTCATCCGCACTACATCCACGCACATTCAAGCAACCCAGTTTTATAAAGTTTTTCTTCTTCTCTTTTTTAGTAAATGTCTACAGGAGAAGGGGTTACTAGTCCATTGCTCCCGGCATTTTAGTCGCCTCATACGACACGCATGGCTTACGGAGGAAAAATTCTTTTCCACTTCCCCGTGGACAATAGAAGAAATAAAGAAGAACAAGAGCTATGTAGAAAAAGGAGAAAAACCTAGATGTATGTATATATATATGCATGTACGTGTCTGTGAAGTGTGACTAAAGTGTAAGTAGGAGTAGCAAGATATCCCTGTTATCTAGCGTGTTTATGAGACAGAAAAAGAAACCAGCAATCCTACCATCATGCAAAACAGTTACAGGTTTCTGTTTCACAGTCATCTGGCAGGACGGTAGTACCTCCCTGGGTGGTTGCTGTCTACCAACCTACTACCTACTGTGAATGAAATCAACCTTCAGTGGCCAATGCATCGCATGAAACATTGTGTGTCAAGGCTATGTAGGCACAAACTTTGCTGACTCCTGTGCAATAACTGGAAAATGCATCTTCTGGTCGGCTCTAAACTTTTAGTGATGTTTCCCTCAAAGGAAACAATCTCTTGATATTAACTTGTGTAAGTTATCATGGGTCAATTTTATTAATGAAATTGGTTTCTGTGAAATAACTGTATACCGTCTCTTCTGATCAGAAACAAGTGAGTGTCTGAATTTATTTGGTTATCGTATGTTAAATCAACTTAATACTGTTTTTATACTTCCATGACATCTGCTGCCCTCAAGACCACTGAGAAAAATGTTTATGTACTCTTAGCTTGCATAAAATTTACTAAAGTTGCTTTCTTACAAGCTGCTCAATCTTAAGAGAACTTTGGATTAATTGTGGCCCGTGTGGGTCCTGATTTGCTTTTTTGGGGGATGGGAGAGGAGTGAAGAAATTGGAAAAAAATTAAATACTGCTTTTCATGAAAATTTCCGAGTATCGCATTTGATTAGCTTCGACCCTCCCAGGCGGAGTACTCGACGGTGCAATATCTGAGTGACTTCACGCTTAATGTGTATGGGTTTTGATTACTTTAGCAGTATCAGTTGTTGGTGTTCTGTTGATACCGTACTGTGGTGCTCACCATCAATATTGTATTGAAGCTTACCAGCAAGAATATTGTACAGTGGTACTCACCAGCAAGAATATTGTACAGTGGTACTCGCCAGCAAGAATATTGTACAGTGGTACTCACCAGCAAGAATATTGTACAGTGGTACTCACCAGCAAGAATATTGTACAGTGGTACTCACCAGCAAGAATATTGTACAGTGGTACTCGCCAGCAAGAATATTGTACAGTGGTACTCACCAGCAAGAATATTGTACAGTGGTACTCACCAGCAAGAATATTGTACAGTGGTACTCACCAGCAAGAATATTGTACAGTGGTACTCACCAGCAAGAATATTGTACAGTGGTACTCACCAGCAAGAATATTGTACAGTGGTACTCACCAGCAAGAATATTGTACAGTGGTACTCACCAGCAAGAATATTGTACAGTGGTACTCACCAGCAAGAATATTGTACAGTGGTACTCGCCAGCAAGAATATTGTACAGTGGTACCCACCAGCAAGAATATTGTACAGTGGTACTCACCAGCAAGAATATTGTACAGTGGTACTCACCAGCAAGAATATTGTACAGTGGTACTCACCAGCAAGAATATTGTACAGTGGTACTCGCCAGCAAGAATATTGTACAGTGGTACTCGCCAGCAAGAATATTGTACAGTGGTACTCACCAGCAAGAATATTGTACAGTGGTACTCACCAGCAAGAATATTGTACAGTGGTACTCGCCAGCAAGAATATTGTACAGTGGTACTCACCAGCAAGAATATTGTACAGTGGTACTCACCAGCAAGAATATTGTACAGTGGTACTCACCAGCAAGAATATTGTACAGTGGTACTCACCAGCAAGAATATTGTACAGTGGTACTCACCAGCAAGAATATTGTACAGTGGTACTCGCCAGCAAGAATATTGTACAGTGGTACCCACCAGCAAGAATATTGTACAGTGGTACTCACCAGCAAGAATATTGTACAGTGGTACTCACCAGCAAGAATATTGTACAGTGGTACTCACCAGCAAGAATATTGTACAGTGGTACTCACCAGCAAGAATATTGTACAGTGGTACTCGCCAGCAAGAATATTGTACAGTGGTACTCACCAGCAAGAATATTGTACAGTGGTACTCACCAGCAAGAATATTGTACAGTGGTACTCACCAGCAAGAATATTGTACAGTGGTACTCACCAGCAAGAATATTGTACAGTGGTACTCACCAGCAAGAATATTGTACAGTGGTACTCACCAGCAAGAATATTGTACAGTGGTACTCACCAGCAAGAATATTGTACAGTGGTACTCGCCAGCAAGAATATTGTACAGTGGTACTCACCAGCAAGAATATTGTACAGTGGTACTCACCAGCAAGAATATTGTACAGTGGTACTCACCAGCAAGAATATTGTACAGTGGTACTCACCAGCAAGAATATTGTACAGTGGTACTCACCAGCAAGAATATTGTACAGTGGTACTCACCAGTAAGAATATTGTACAGTGGTACTCACCAGCAAGAATATTGTACAGTGGTACTCACCAGCAAGAATATTGTACAGTGGTACTCACCAGCAAGAATATTGTACAGTGGTACTCACCAGCAAGAATATTGTACAGTGGTACTCGCCAGCAAGAATAGCATCAAGGTAAGAACATAGGCTAATACAGGATATAAAGAAGGAAGGGAAACTGAGAGGAAGGACAGACAGAGGAAGAGGTAGACAGAAGAGGTAGACAGAAGAGGTAGACAGAAGGGGTAGACAGAAGGGGTAGACAGAATGGAGGGTAGACTGGAGAGACGGGGTAGACGGGAGGGGTATCTGCGCTATTTTCGAAATAATTCCGCGTTTTCTATTAATAAAATACTATACGCCACGAAGACTGGCTACTTCTCTGCACACAACATACTTTTATATTTCCGTAAATAATGTTAGTAGTTACACGACTGGAAACGTACAAATAAATTAAGTTATAGAAATATACACAAATGTCTTTGATGCATACAAGATTTATTAAAAAAATTAAGCAATGAATGCAAAGAAATTTGAACATTTAACTTACTGATCTGACGGAGAGAGAGAGAGAGAGAGAGTGGGGGGGAGGGGGACAGGAAGCAGACATGCGGAGGAAAGAGGATGTGAGAGAGACGCTCCCAGGCAGTGAGAAGAAAAAGTTTCTCAAACCAGTTCCTCGCTCATGACTCTACGGAAGCTAGCCACGCCTATACCCCACCTTCTGCGTCATACCCACGCCCATACCTACCTTCTGCGTCACACCCACATACCTTCTGCGTCACACCCACGCCCATACCCACCTGCGTCACACCCAAGCCTATACTCATATTTACAGGTCAGTAGAAGTCTTTGGTAGTCTCCACCTTCAAGTACCTCGCTGGACCATCTTTCTCTGAAAGTTGAGTTTCATGCAGCGTGTAGAGCTGATGATTTACGTGTCCCGGCCACTGATTTAGAGTAACAAGGAAGATCTTCCAGTGACAGATAACCTCCTCAGTATTCTTCAACTAATTAAGCATCCGCTTATGCTGCATTACCAGAATTTCTAACTGCCTGTGCACAATAAATCTCTCGTCTAGGTATGGTGTATTGGCGTCCGTCATGTTAGTGGCTGCCAGTAGGCATGTCAAAAGCGAGTGGTTCTTAGAGTCAACCACTGGCTCAGAGCAAAGACTTTGACACAAGTCTCTCTATCTTGCATCTGCTGGTTGATCATGGTTACTTCCTCCCCTCCCCACCCAATACCTGGTCTCTTCCAAAGGTGACAGTAGGGCCGACCACTTGCACCACCTGCATCCACCCCTGCACCACCTGCATCCACCCCTGCACCACCACCTGCATCCACCCCTGCACCACCACCTGCATCCACCCCTGCACCACCACCACCGCCTGCATCCACCCCTGCACCACCTGGTATCGTCTTCCAGATGTGACCACGACTCTCAACAATATTACCTCAAGGAGAAACCTGAAGCATAAATATGGCTGGTCGCACCAGCAAAGCCGAAGACAACTGCAGCAACTAAAATATGTGACAAAATTTATACTTTATATACAAGAGTTTCCACGAAATGGACTTTTTTTCCACTCTGCACTTAAATACTGCCAGCTGGACTAGAGTTTCCTTACACGGGATATGACATCCCATCACGACTGGAGTTTTCTAGCATTTTTTCCTCCTAGGTGCGAACTCTGCAGCTTAACATACAGGTATGTATTTGTGACTGGTAGGTGAGCTGGGGTGTAAGGAAACTTGCCCAAATGCTTCTCCTAGGAATCGAACCTGGGACCTTGCCATTTTTAGTAAAATGCTTCTCTCACCAGTGAGCTACACAGCACTCAAGATTGTTTTACCTGACATTAGGGGGGAGAGAGAGAGGGGAGGGGAGAGAGAGAGAGGGGAGGGAGAGAGGGGAGGGGAGAGAGAGAGGGGGGGGGAGAGAGGGGGAGAGAGGGAGAGAGAGGGAGGGAGAGAGAGGGGAGAGAGAGAGGGGAGAGAGAGAGGGGAGAGAGGGGAGAGAGAGAGGGGAGAGAGAGAGGGGAGAGAGAGAGGGGAGAGAGAGAGGGGAGAGAGAGAGGAGAGAGAGGGGAGAGAGAGAGGGAGAGAGAGAGGGGAGAGAGAGAGGGGAGAGAGAGAGGGGAGAGGGGAGAGAGAGGGGAGAGAGAGAGGGGAGAGAGAGAGGGGAGAGAGAGAGGGGAGAGAGAGAGGGGAAAGAGAGAGGGGAAAGAGAGAGTGGGGAGAGAGAGAGGGGAGAGAGAGAGGGGAGAGAGAGAGGGGAGAGAGAGAGGGGAGAGAGAGGGGGAGAGAGAGGGAGAGAGAGGGGGAGAGAGAGGGGGAGAGAGAGGGGGAGAGAGGGGGAGAGAGGGGGGAGAGGGGGGGAGAGGGAGAGGGAGAGAGAGAGAGAGAGAGAGAGAGAGAGAGAGGATGGGGGGGAAGGGTACCAGGAAAGGTGGTAAAGACGGGTCCATTTGGGATGTACCTGTATCGTGTTACTCCAGTCTCCTCCAGTGTACCCGTAATTCTATACACTATTCTCCCTCCCTCCTCTCCCTCGCTCTCTCTCTCTCCCTCCTCTCCCTCGCTCTCTCTCTCCCTCCCTCCATCATGTTATAAATGATCACTCTTATAGGGAACATAACGATGCATTTCAATCTCTGCTCGATCATGTTCGAGAAATGATCTGGTGATGCCGACAAGATGTGGAAAAAGACACTTACGTACAGTTAAGGACATTTATTTAAGGAAACGTTTCGCCCTGAGTGGCTTCTTCAGTCTTAATATAGAGGTAACTAAGAAACAAGATTATACAGTGGCAGGAGTCCCTTTATTGCATACCCCAGCCCTCTGTACCTCAATGCATGGAACCAGAATAGTGCAGAGTGAGGAATGAGATAATGCAGTAAAATATCACTGCTGAGGATCGGAATCGAATCGGAAGACATTCACAGAGCAAGACGACTCGTCTCTCGCCTGCACGCGGACAGAGAGAAGACAGCTTCTACACAACAAGACGGGCATCAAACAGCAACTATACTCCGGCTGTACTCTTAAGAACATCACTTCATCGGAGATCATTTATTCCCAGGATGACTTCTGGAACATGTTCGTACTGTAGAATGATATCGATGAAATAAAGTCGGTTGACCACATGAAATTGCTGGCCCAAAGATGGCTCCAACTTCATCCTGGTAGCCTGGTCGGTAGCCTGGTCGTGGCCCGGTAGCCTGGTGGCTAAAGCTCCCGCTTCACACACGGAGGGCCCGGGTTCGATTCCCGGCGGGTGGAAACATTCGACACGTTTCCTTACACCTGTTGTCCTGTTCACCTAGCAGCAAATAGGTACCTGGGTGTTAGTCGACTGGTGTGGGTCGCATCCTGGGGGACAAGATTAAGGACCCCAATGGAAATAAGTTAGACAGTCCTCGATGACGCACTGACTTTCTTGGGTTATCCTGGGTGGCTAACCCTCCGGGGTTAAAAATCCGAACGAAATCTTATCTTATCTTATCTTAAGACTTTCAAAACAGCTGAGGAAGGTAACATCTCTGTGCCTAACCCAGGGGTGGTGGGTCGGGGGTGGTGGGTCGGGGTGGTGGGTCGGGGGTGGTGGGGGTCGGGGGTGTTGGGTCGGGGGTGGTGGGTCGGGGGTGGTGGGGGTCGGGGGTGGTGGGGGTCGGGGGTGGTGGGTCGGGGGTGGTGGGTCGGGGGTGGTGGGTCGGGGGTGGTGGGGGTCGGGGGTGGTGGGGGTCGGGGGTGGTGGGGGTCGGGGGTGGTGGGGGTCGGGGGTGGTGGGGGTCGGGGGTGGTGGGGGTCGGGGGTGGTGGGTCGGGGGTGGTGGGTCGGGGGTGGTGGGTCGGGGGTGGTGGGTCGGGGGTGGTGGGTCGGGGGTGGTGGGTCGGGTGGTGGGTCGGGTGGTGGGTCGGGGGTGGTGGGTCGGGGGTGGTGGGTCGGGTGGTGGGTCGGGTGGTGGGTCGGGGGTGGTGGGTCGGGGGTGGTGGGTCGGGGGTGGTGGGTCGGGGGTGGTGGGTCGGGGGTGGTGGGTCGGGGGTGGTGGGTCGGGGGTGGTGGGTCGGGTGGTGGGTCGGGTGGTGGGTCGGGGGTGGTGGGTCGGGGGTGGTGGGTCGGGTGGTGGGTCGGGTGGTGGGTCGGGGGTGGTGGGTCGGGGGTGGTGGGTCGGGGTGGTGGGTCGGGGGGGGGTCGGGGGGGTCCACAAAGTATCAAGCATTACTCAGTTGAAGCATTGAAAAATGATGTTTTAAATTAAGAGTGATTCGCCCACCTACCATGATGGCTGGCTACTACCATCATGTCTTCCTCTCACCTACCATGATGGCTGGCTACTACCATCATGTCTTCCTCTCACCCACCATGATGGCTGGCTACTACCATCATGTCTTCCTCTCACCTACCATGATGGCTGGCTACTACCATCATGTCTTCCTCTCACCCACCATGATGGCTGGCTACTACCATCATGTCTTCCTCTCACCTACCATGATGGCTGGCTACTACCATCATGTCTTCCTCTCACCTACCATGATGGCTGGCTACTACCATCATGTCTTCCTCTCACCCACCATGATGGCTGGCTACTACCATCATGTCTTCCTCTCACCTACCATGATGGCTGGCTACTACCATCATGTCTTCCTCTCACCCACCATGATGGCTGGCTACTACCATCATGTCTTCCTCTCACCTACCATGATGGCTGGCTACTACCATCATGTCCTCCTCTCACCCACCATGATGGCTGGCTACTACCATCATGTCTTCCTCTCACCCACCATGATGGCTGGCTACTACCATCATGTCTTCTCACCCACCATGATGGCTGGCTACTACCATCATGTCTTCCTCTCACCCACCATGATGGCTGGCTACTACCATCATGTCTTCCTCTCACCCACCATGATGGCTGGCTACTACCATCATGTCTTCCTCTCACCCACCATGATGGCTGGCTACTACCATCATGTCTTCTCACCCACCATGATGGCTGGCTACTACCATCATGTCTTCTCACCCACCATGATGACTGGCTACTACCATCATGTCTTCTCACCCACCATGATGGCTGGCTACTACCATCATGTCTTCTCACCACCATGATGGCTGGCTACTACCATCATGTCTTCTCACCCACCATGATGGCTGGCTACTACCATCATGTCTTCTCACCACCATGATGGCTGGCTACTACCATCATGTCTTCTCACCCACCATGATGGCTGGCTACTACCATCATGTCTTCTCACCACCATGATGGCTGGCTACTACCATCATGTCTTCTCACCCACCATGATGGCTGGCTACTACCATCATGTCTTCCTCTCATCCACTGACCTGTACTTAACTCTGTGAAGAAGTGTCTTGTTTGCTCCCGTGGACTGAACCAAGATGCCCTCCATCGATCGTGGTCAGTGGCTGGACAGCAGGGGACGATGAAGTTTACGATCAAGAAGACGAATGGAAAGCCAGAAACGATGAAGAAGAGAGAGACTGCTGTGGAAACTCTTGTGGAAACCTCTAACGCATTCTCGGTGCTACCCGACGAATATGAGTCGACTACTGGGATCGTCACGACGAACGACAACAAGGAAGGTAAGAATATTGTTGTTGTTGGGGATAGCCAGGTTAGATACATGGATAGGGCATTCTGCTTGAAGGACAGGAGTAGGAGACAGAGGGTATGCTTTCCTGGGGCTAGGATGGAGGACATTGTTAGCCGGCTTGACAACATCATGAACGGTAATGGGATCAATCCTATTATTTGCCTCAGTGCTGGAGGCAATGATGTAGGCAAGAGTAGAAGTAAGGACTTAGTTAGAAAGTTCAGGACAGCTATAGACATAATAAGGAAGAAGGTGGGGTGCCCTGTTATATGTGGCATTTTGCCAAGAAGAGGTATTGGTAATGAATGGTTGTCCAGAGCAATTGGTATTAATTGTTGGCTGGATAAACACTGTAAGGATAATGCAGTACCATTCATTGACAACTGGGACAACTTCTATGGCCGAAATGACATGTATGCCAGGGATGGGGTTCACTTATCCAGGGCAGGTGTGGGTTTTCTTGCTAACTCAGTTGAGGGGGTTGTTAGGACTTTAAACTAGGATTAGTTAGAGGTATGGGTTTAGAAATGATAAATAATGAGTATGGATATATTGACTTATGCTCTGATATTAAGAATCTTAATAGTAACTGTCATGGAGTAACTCTGGGTAATGACAATTTCAGAAATTGTGTAAAAACAAAGACGAATAGGAAAAATGTGCAGAAGAAAAAACATATGATGGTATTTTATGCTAACAGTCGAAGTGCAAGAAATAAAATTAATGAACTACGTTTGGTAGCATGTGCTGGGAACTTTGATATCATTGCATTAACTGAAACATGGTATGATTTAAAGAGTCGGGATATGACTGCTGAGTGTAATATTCAGGGATTTAAGTTGTTCAATGTGGATAGATGTAATGGGAAGGGGGGAGGAGTTGCATTGTATGTTCGAGAAAATATTAATTGTTGCATAAAAACAGGTATAAAAATAGATGGAGCAGTAACAGAGTCTGTTTGGGTAGAGTTCGTGGAGGGTCAAGAAAAACTAATTCTAGGTGTAATATACCGACCTCCAGGCTTGGATCACGATAGAGGGAGACTTCTTTGGGACGAAATTGTTAGGGCTTCTGGACACAGTAACATAGTCATAGTAGGGGACTTTAACTTTAGTCAAATTGACTGGAATTCTTTGACAGGTAATCTAGAGTCCAGTGACTTTATGGAAACAGTTCAGGACTGTTTTCTGAAACAGAGGGTAACTGAACCCTTACCAGTAGGCTTACTATGGAACAATGGGGTAATAATTTGCTAGACCTAGTCTTGTCAAATAAAAAAACACTCGTGAATAATCTGGAGATCACTGAAGAGCTTGGCGCAAGTGATCACAAATCCATCACTTTTAGCATTAATTGGGAATGCAAGAATAATGATAATACAGTAAAAATCCCTGATTTTCGTTCTGCCGATTATAATGGACTTAGGGAACATCTGTCTAATCTTCATTGGGGTTATCTAGCTAATGATTTTATTGACGATAATCATACTTATGAATATTTAGGGATCTGCTTTTATGATTGTTTTCTTAATAATGTACACAGTGCCCAGAGTATATACATTCCCCAGAGAGAAATTAGGTCTAATAATAACGATCCCAAATGGGTTAACAGAAGGCTAAAGCATCTATTAGGGGAGAAAAGGGGAATTTATAGGCGCATCAGAAGAGGAGAGGTTAACCTTACTGACCAATATCTTCAGCTTAAAAGAGAAGTAAAAAAGGCGATTAGAAAGGCTAAATGTGACTATGAAATTAGAGTTGCTAATGAATCAAAGACTAATCCAAAGGGGTTCTTTCAAGTGTATAGGACGAAGGTGAAGGAAAAAGTAGGACCTCTGAAAACTGGGAATGGACAGCTGACGGATAATGAACTGGAAATGTGTTCCTTATTTAATGACTATTTTTTGTCAGTTTTTACACAGGAAGATGTAAATGAGATTCCAGTAATTAACAATTATTTAGTTCCTGATGAATTTAAGTTAACTAATATTACTGTCACGTGGGACATGGTTATTAAACAGATAGACAAACTGAAACAAAATAAGTCGCCAGGACCCGATGAGTTGTTTTCAAGGGTACTTAAGGAATGCAAGATGGAGCTTAGTCAGCCATTAACATGTGTGTTTAATGAGTCCATCCTTACCGGTGTTGTGCCAGAGTTGTGGAAGATGGCTAATATGGTTCCTATATTCAAATCAGGGGATAAGTCCACTCCTTCAAATTACTGTCCAATAAGCCTGACATCTATAGTGGGAAAGTTATTAGAATCAATTATAGCTGACATTATCAGAAGTCACCTTGAGGAGCATAACTTGATAAATGAATCTCAGCATGGATTCACGAGAGGTCGTTCCTGCCTGACAAACTTACTGATGTTCTTCAGTAGAACATTTGAGGCAGTTGACAGTGATAGGGAGTATGATATTGTTTATTTGGATTTTAGTAAGGCCTTCGACAGAGTACCTCACAAGAGACTCTTAAGAAAAGTGGCAGCTCATGGTATAGGAGGTAAAGTTCTAGCATGGATTGAGGCATGGCTTACCAATAGAAAGCAGAGAGTTACCATTAATGGAGTGAAATCTGAATGGGGATTAGTCACTAGTGGCGTTCCACAAGGATCAGTTTTAGGCCCTCTCCTGTTCATAATTTATATTAATGACCTTGATGAAGGGATTACTAGTGACATGAGTAAGTTTGCTGATGATACAAAGATAGGCCGTATAATTCACTCTGAGGAGGATATCAATGAACTACAGGACGATTTGAACAAATTAATGTCTTGGTCTGAAAAATGGCAGATGAAGTTTAATGTGGATAAGTGTAAGGTACTTGCCCTTGGTAATGAAAATAACCCTCGAAGCTATAATCTAGGTGAAGTAGAGCTTGGTCATACAGAATGTGAAAAAGACTTGGGAGTCATGGTAAGCAGAAATCTAAAGCCAAGACAGCAGTGCCTTAGTGTGCGCAACAAGGCCAACAGATTACTTGGATTTATCTCAAGAAGTATAAGTAACAGAAGTCCAAAAGTTATTTTACAGCTCTATACATCACTAGTGAGGCCTCATTTAGATTATGCTGCTCAGTTTTGGTCCCCTTACTACAGGATGGACATAGACTCATTAGAGAACATACAGAGAAGAATGACTAAAATGATTTACTGTGTAAGGAACCTCCCGTATGAAGATAGACTTAAAGCCTTAAATCTCCACTCTCTGGAGAGGCGTAGAATGAGGGGAGATATCATTGAAGTGTATAAGTGGATGACGGGGAACCAGGTAAGAACAAGAAATAATGGACATAAGTTGGATAAATTTAGATTTAGAAAGGACATAGGTAAGTACTGGTTTTCTAACAGAGTTGTAGATGCGTGGAACAGTCTTCCCAGTGGGGTGATAGAGACTAGGACCTTGGGTAGCTTTAAGAAGAGACTGGACAAATATATGAGTGGGAGGGGCTGGGTTTGATTGGTGTCATGGGGTACGGGAGTTATTTCTTGAGTAGCTTTAGGTAGATGTCGTTTTGTGCAAGAAAGGTATAAAATACCGACAATATGAAAGTTAAGACACATGTGCAACATCTGGATATCTTTATTGTAGACGTTTCGCCATCCAGTGGCTTTATCAATACAGATTCTAGGACATAATAGGAAGACAGTAGAACTATATACAAAAGATGAGGTAATCAGTCCCTCGGCCTTGGAGTTAGTGTTCACAGCATCGCGGTGGAGGAGAATCCACCGCGATGCTGTGAACACTGACTCCAAGGCCGAGGGACTGATTACCTCATCTTTTGTATATAGTTCTACTGTCTTCCTATTATGTCCTAGAATCTGTATTGATAAAGCCACTGGATGGCGAAACGTCTACAATAAAGATATCCAGATGTTGCACATGTGTCTTAACTTTCAGATGTCGTTTTGATAAGGACCTGCCTCGTATGGGCCAGTAGGCCCATACGAGGCCCCCCCCCCCCGCACACCACCAGAGGGGAACACAACACACTTCACTACTCTATAAAAACATCTGCCGCCGCCAAGGACACAACAAACAATACAAATAATTAATATCACAATGCATACTGCTGGTGCTGTAATAACTTAATGTAAACAATGGGTGGTATAATGTTAACACACACACGTCTGGTATAATGTTACACCTATATCACCAACCCTCACACGCTTGATATAATGATAAACCCCCCTCCAACACCAACCCCACTTCTCTCTCTCTCTCTCTCTCTCTCTCTCTCACACACACACACACACACACACACATATATCTGGTACAATCTTATACCAAGTCAACGCCCTTCCCCCCCCCACACAGGTACTGTCTGAATACTGAGTAAATGTCAACAACCATTCTGATACCATATTACTTCTGAGGAAATGGTATGGTGATACCGACAAGATGTGGAAAAAGACACTTATGTACAGTTCAGGACATTTATTAAAGGAAACGTTTCGCCACGAGTGGCTTCTTCAGTCCTAATACAGAGAAAACTAAGAAAACATTTATATATATAGTGGCAGGAGTCAGGTGAGGTGACGCGTGGGTAGAGGTGGTAGTAGTAGTAGTAGTAGTAGTAGTAATGGAACTAAGGAGGTGAGGCAAGAGAGGGACCTGCTGGCATCAAGTAACACCAGTTCCCAGGATGGGTAATATCCTCTTGCTTAGTAATTTTGAAATACTGTAACTACCGGATTTTTGCTTTATAGTGTTACTGACAGAAATTAGTGCAGCTTCAATGCATTTTCTCCGTCTTAAGTCGTCTTCTTTAATAACTAGTTTAGCTTCATTGAATTTCATGAGGTGTCCAACATCGTCTCTATGTTGAACACGTGCGTTTTTGCGGTCATCATTTCTGCAAGCATTTTTGTGTTCTGCTATTCTAATGTCCAGAGTTCTGGCTGTTTCCCCTACATATACTTTGTCACACCCCCCACATGGTATAGTGTGCCAGAATCATGCTTGGGTTTCTGTATCAGGTTCCTAATAGTAGTTGAAGAGCTGGTAGATATTTTAGCCAGTTTTCTGTCAAACATGTTTGAAACATTAGTGGCAACGTTGCTGACCGGTAAAACGATGTAACTTGGAGGCTTTTCTTCAATTTGATAGGTGTTGGTCTTGCTGAGGATACGTGCCGCACCTTTCCTACAGTCACGTATGAAGTGTAGGGGAAAGTGCAGTGAACTAAAAGAGTTGGTGATGTATGTACATTCTTCTTCGAGGAACTGTGGACTGGAAATTCTGTAGGCTCTCAGAAAGAAGCCAATAACTACCCCTCTTTTAGTTCTTGTGTCATGGTGAGAGAAGAAATGTAGAAGATCGTTCTTGTAGGTAGGCTTCCGGTAGACTTTAAAAGAAAGTTTATTTTCCCCTGTGCGTAAGAGAACGTCGAGAAAAGGTAATTGGTTGTCCTTCTCCTCCTCTAGTGTAAATTTAATAGTAGGTTCCAGAGTGTTACAGTATTTCAAAATTACTAAGCAAGAGGATATTACCCATCCTGGGAACTGGTGTTACTTGATGCCAGCAGGTCCCTCTCTTGCCTCACCTCCTTAGTTCCATTACTACTACTACTACTACCACCTCTACCCACGCGTCACCTCACCTGACTCCTGCCACTATATATATAAGTGTTTTCTTAGTTTTCTCTGTATTAGGACTGAAGAAGCCACTCGTGGCGAAACGTTTCCTTTAATAAATGTCCTGAACTGTACATAAGTGTCTTTTTCCACATATTACTTCTGGCTAGGAACCACTGGCATTATTAACACTAACAACACCAAAGCATTGTATGACAGCAGCATTTTCAGAGTAGAACGTCACGAGAAGTACAAAAGCGACCCGTATCTGTTCCAACTCTGATATCTCTCCTGCCCTGAACGGAGCCGTCAACAATGAACGGTACCTTAAGCAAGAGAACAAATGCGATTTGACTTGCGTCACCACTGGCATCGTTTCCTTTTTTTTTTTTTAATTCTCATTATCCACCCCGTCATTTTCCTCGATTTCGTAACATTTGTTGTCATTATTATACGCAGGTTTTTCAAAATTCTTTTCGTTCCGCTTGTCACATCAGGCGCCCATCTCTCAACCAGACAGGTCTGTTTATGACTTGTGTAACAAAGTACACTTACTGTGTGTCCAAAGACTAAGTCAGTTTTACTTCATAATTTACTAAAGTCCAATGAAAAGGAATATATAAAATTTTAATAGAACGTGAAAAATAATGTACAAAATAAAAAATTAGTTCTTGTGTACATTCACCAATAGTGTTATAGCAGTACGTGACTAGAATAGAAGCAAAGAAAGAGCCAAGACTGTAGCAACTGGAATAGAAGATTCTTCCTAGGAAACAGTCCCTGATAGAGGGGTCACACAGGTAAAGAGCAGCAAAGACAAAACACGAGTACAATGGCCATGGAGTGGAGGAACATGGTGTGGAGAAGGCATAAAGGCTAGTCTGTCAGGAAGCGTACAGACACTTTCTGCTCACGGACTAGCTTGTACCTAGTGGCTCCTCTCCAAGATATTTTGACAGCACCTAGAATCACTTAGTCATACGAAGTAAGGCAGTTGTGTATAGCCGATTGTCTTGCTACTCGTCACACCCACGAGTAAATGCCAGTCACTTGCAGCTTTTTCTAGTACGAATACTAACTTAATATTGGTAATGTAAAATATTACTGAATTGAATTCACATTCAATTCACTAACAATATACACAAATATTTACAAATATACTCGTATTTACTAGAGTACTTGCAATATTTGAAGTCCTTGGCACCAATTCAGTAGGATTTAAGTGTGGTAAAATTACTAGTATCGTAAGGTGTTGATGTAATACAACCCCGGCACCAGGACCCTGCCTTGGGGCACTCACTCTGCCAATTTGCTAATGCTAGATTTTTTTTTTTTGGTTACACTGTGTTCTATTTGTCATAAATTTTAACATCTATATGTCTACTTTCCCAACTATGTTGTATTCATCTGCAGTTTTTGTGGCTCCTTGTGGGTTTGTGCCATCATTTGGATACGGTAAAATAAACTAATTGAAGGAAAATGTAGAGAATATTGAGATTTCAGATATTTTATTAACAAAGTGATTTGCAAGTTCTTGCAAGGCTGTGATGTACGTACATTACACATTTACTTAAACATACACACACACACACACACACACACACACACACCACCACCACCTTGAGACTCCCTACATCCTGGCTCCTTCCTTCCTTCCCATGGGAGTTGCCTGAGCACGTCAGGACCTACAGTTAGCTCCTTCAGGTTCTATCCACACAAGGGAGTCCTACCGCGTCCTTCACACCCAGGATGGCAGTGCCACTCACCCCTCCACCCCGAGAGAAGGATCTCTGAAGGAGGCGTCCAGTCACGATGACTACCAACACCCTCCTCATCACCCCCCCCTCCCACCAATACACCCCTCAACCTACAGCATTCTTAACACACCCCGTAACACCCATGTCACTCTCCTAACACCCTGTCATCCCAAAGTAAATTTATTCAACCGGGCAAGCAGTTACTTTTTTCTGCACACAATAAGGTAAATTAATTTTTTTAGTTATCCTAGTTGAAATCTAATGTAATACTTTGCGAGACCAGATCATGTGTGTGTGTATTTTCAAGACCGCCGAGAATTTTTGTCACGAATGTAAGACTTGTACAAAATCTGGCTTATCCATCAAGTTGACCGTAGGAGCTAGTTTATTATCTAATAGGAGGGCGGTAGAAGCTAGTTTATTGTACTACCATATCCGTCAAATGGAGGAGACTACGACAGCCCATGAATCTAGAAAGCTCCAAGAACTAGGCACTAATTACACCATTTACAATACTGTCTTCCTGTACTAATATATTTTATGCTGAAGAATAAAAAGGCACAATACCGTGACTTTAACAATACACAAATATCCGAAACGTCACGATAAGTTTCTATGTTCGGGTTATTTGTGTATTTTATGCTATAAGTAAATTTCCTAGGAAATTTCTGGTATTTTGTTTTAATGGATACCTGGAAGTTATTCCGGGGATCAACGCCCCCGCGGCCCGGTCCATGACCAGGCCTCCCGATGGATCAGGGCCTGATCAACTAGGCTGTTACTGCTGGCCGCACACAGTCCAACGTACGAGCCACAGCCCGGCTGATCCGGCACTGACTTTAGGTATCTGTCCAGCTCTCTCTTGAAGGCAGCCAGGGGTTTATTGGCAATTCCCCTAATGCTTGATGGGAGGCTGTTGAACAGTCTTGGGCCCCGGACACTTACGGTGTTTTCTCTTAGTGTACCAATGGCGCCCCTACTTTTTATTGGCGGCATTTTGCATCGCCTGCCCAGTCTTTTACTTTCGTAGGGAGTGATTTCTGTGTGCAGATTTGGGACCATTCCTTCCAAGATTTTCCAAGTGTAGATTATGATATATCTCTCCCTCCTGCGTTCCAACGAGTACAAGTCAAGTGCTTCCAAGCGTTCCCAGTAGTTAAGGTGCTTGACAGAACTTATACGTGCAGTAAAGGATCTCTGTACACTCTAGATCTGCGATTTCACCTGCTTTGAATGGAGATGTTAATGTACAGCAGTATTCCAGCCTAGAGAGAACAAGTGATTTGAAAAGGATCATCATGGGCTTGGCATCTCTCGTTTTGAAAGTTCTCGTTATCCATCCTATCATTTTCTTTGCACGTGCGATCGTGGCACTGTTGTGATCCTTGAAAGTGAGATCCTCAGACATTACTACTCCCAGGTCCCTTACATTATTTTTCCGCTCTATTGTATGGCCGGAGTCAGTAGTATACTCTGTTCTAGTTATTATCTCCTCCAGTTTTCCGTAACGGAGTAGTTGGAATTTGTCCTGAAGGGTCTTAAATTATACAGAAAAGTCCACACAAATCATCCATGTTTCCTGGGTTTATGTGGTAACGTGTACAGATGTTGAAGTAGCGGCGGTCCAGCACCAAGTTGCACGAAGCCAAGAGAAGCGTGTAGATGCCTAGTTGATGCTATACAGCAGCATGGAGAGTAACCTAAGCATGGCTCAAACGGCTTGCGGCCACGAACAGCCAACAAATGTCGCTACTGAAGTACGACTTTGTAGAAAATATACACGTGGCGGGAGGTTTGAAAGGTTACCACAGATAGGTCCATGCGTATACCAGGCCCAGTGCTCTTACCACTCTGCTAGAGAACTTACAAACAGAAAGAGTTTTACAACCAGCACTTCCGTGGTTCAGTGGTCACAGCGCTGGGCTTACCTTCCATATACTTTAGAAGAGTTTCGAGAATTTTTCTACTCCGGAAGCCCGACCCTGGGCCAGACTTGTCTAGTGATTGGTTAACCGGTGTTCATTGCTTGCGACCCGCATATCCATCACGGCCTGGTTAGGGGCCACCATTCATAAAATATTCGATTTCTTTATTTGTCAACCAACTACGTTCATTTTTGGTGTACTATTAGAAGCTTATATCGACAATGCTTGGTGAAGTTTCAAAAATATCGACCAAAAAGCAAATGAAATATGCAAAATTTACTAAAAATTACATTTGGCAGCGGACCTGTACTTAGTGGTACTTGGAAAAGTGATTTTGAGTCTTGCTACTGATAGAACACTTCTAATTCCATCATTGCTCAGGTGCCAATTATATAATAAACATTATGTTCAAGCTAAAAAAAAAAAAGTTTATATTTTTTTGGACATTTAAAGATGTTGATATCTTCTGGCAAGACGCTGAACAGACTACACTGACACAATGTTCTCTTATTGTACCCTCGTCGTCCCATTTTTTACTGCTTTGTTGTACATTTCCATGAATTTATTACGTATCTCTCCTTCGCTCCAGCAAGTACATATATAATGTGTTCCCAGTAATTTAAATACTTTACTGGTTCTATGCGGGCTGTAAATGATCTCTGTATCTGTTCCTGAACAGGGCCATCAACAGTGAACAGTACTTTAAGCAAGAGAGTACAAGAGATTTGAAAAAGTTACTATTTCTCCTGTTCTAAAAGTTCATTATCCACCCCGTCATTTTCCTGGCTGTCCTGACATTTACCTAAGTGTGTTCTTTGAAAGAAAAGTCAGCCGATATAATTACTTCTAGGTGTTCCTTTCGTTTCATTTGATGATCCTCTTGAACTTTGTATAATGTGTCCCTTTTGAGTTCATTCTTTCTATACCTAAGCAGCTGGAACTCATCACCACTGAACGTCCTGAACGTCATGCTGTTCTCTGCTGCCTACTGGAAAACACTGCTTATATCTTCCTGTAATTTTTCTGCGTCTTCACCCAAGGAAACTTTTATATTTATTTTGGTATCATCCGCAAATGATGATATAAAACTGCGGTGAATGTTTCATCTGTTTGCTATGAGACTAAGAAACAGCAGAGGTACCAGAACCGTGCCTTGGGGTACCTTGGGCTTGCCACACACACAGCCCATGGTTCGAGTCACCGTCCTGTGCAGGAAGCGGGCCAGGGCTCGGGCTTAGGAATGGGCGAGGCGAGGGAACATCAGGCAGTCGTGTGTCAACTACACCCCTGGCTGTCTTCAAGAAGGCACTGGACAGGCACCTAAAGTCAATACCTGATCAGCAGGGCTGTGGTTCGTGCGTCAGTTTACGTGCGGCCAGCAGTAACAGCCTGGTTGATCAGGCCCTGATCCACCACGAGGCCTGTTCACAGACCGAGTCGCGGGGGCGTTGATCCCCGAAACCCTTTCCAGGTATACTCCAGGTATGACATTCCCTCATTAATGCTTATCTCAGGTTTAAACACATATGTATGTAGTGTAGAAATTATTCGTTACATACACAAAGCTAAATAAAAACTAACTTGAGTGGGACGAGTGTTGAGTGAAGAACCTGAACATTGAACTAACATCCCCCCCCCCTCCTTCCAACCATGACATTACCCCTCCCCCCTTCAACTACACTCAACTTGCTGCTGTGGTAATTACGTTCCGACAATACCTCACCGCATCTTCACCTCGTCTTCCTATTCACCTACACATCCTTCCGCCTCGCCTATACACAATGACTCGCATCTTTCTACATCTTAGTTACACTTCGCTCTTCAAGCATGTCACTTAGCATATCTTCCCAAGCCAATCTACCCTCCTGGCCGCCCACCCACCGGGAGCCGCCGCTGCCGCCGTCACCCACCTGGAGTCGCCGCCGCCGCCACCCACCGGGAGCCGCCGCCGCTGTCACCCACCTGGAGCAGCCGCCCCAAGCCGCCTCTCTGCCAAACTTGCTCCGCAATATAAACTTTTTGTAGCTGCGGCTGGAGCTTCCTCATTCCTGCACGAGGCAGGCTGAGGGCACCACTTGTGTCTGCACCTACACCACCACCACGTACACACGGCACCTACGTACACACGACACCTACCCACCAGCATGAGAAGCCTGGTTGTAAGACAAAGATCCCTACAAACTTAAGCAACATGTAGCAATGACAGAGTCATGGTGTAGACCTGTTTAAGAGAAGGAACCTACACTAGATTCCTAGGATTGTTCTCAATCATTACAAACTAAACCCCGGGTATATTTTACACAACACTAATACTTCTAGTAGAATTGCGTAAGAGAGAGAGACGGAGAAAGAGGAGCAGAGATGAGAAGAGGAGAGAACTGGACGAGAGAGGGGGAAGTGAAGGAGAGGGGGAAGTGAAGGAGAGGAGGAAGTGAAGGAGAGGAGGAAGTGAAGGAGAGGAGGAAGTGAAGGAGAGGAGGATGCGGAGGAAAGGAGGAAGTGAAGGAGAGAAGGACGTGGAGGAGAATAGGACGTGGATGAGAGAAGGAAGTGGAGGAGAGAAGGAAGTGGAGGAGAGGAGGAGAGAAGGAGGAGAGAAGGAGGTGGAGGAGAGGAGGTGGAGGAGAGAAGGAGGTGGCGAGCCTAAGGCTGCACCATCTGCCTTATAGAGACCAGGGGGAGTGGCCACACTAGACCAACCCACTCCACACCACATCCCTCTCACCTCACAACACCCTCTCACTACACCAACACCTTCTCACTACACCAACACCCTCTCACTACACCAACACCCTCTCACTACACCAACACAACCCTCTCACTACAACAACCCTCTCACTACACCAACAACCCTCTCACTACACCAACAACCCTCTCACTACACCAACAACCCTCTCACACCAACAACCCTCTCACTACACCAACCCTCTCACTACAACAACCCTCTCACACCAACAACCCTCTCACAACAACAACCCTCTCACAACAACAACCCTCTCACAACAACCCTCTCACAACAACAACCCTCTCACAACAACAACCCTCTCACAACAACAACCCTCTCACAACAACAACCCTCTCACAACAACCCTCTCACTACACCAACACCCCGTCACTACACCACAACCCTCTCACTACACCAACAACCTGGTTGACCAGGCAAGCACCAGACAAGTCTGGCCCAGGGCCGGGCTTCCCTTCATATTTAGTTGCAGCTGTTGTTTCATTTATTCTTCCGTGATCTTTACTTATAGTATTATAGATAGTTGATTCACTAATTCCATCGTCTGCTTATTAATAAGACAGCTTCTAAACGTTCAAATCTGCAAGTCTATCGCTCAGCGGGTGAGAATGGGAGAAAAAAACACGTTCCTCCCCCCACACACATATCCACCCTCCTTGTCTTCGATTCGCCAGACGGTTTCAGAAACCAAAGCAAGAAACTGTTCACGACACTGTATAAATCAGGCCCATACTGGAGTACGCAGCACCGGTATGAAACCCATGCCTTATCAAGCATATTAAGAAACTGGAGAAGGTGCAGAAGTTTGCAGTGAGACTAGTCCCAGATCTAAGGGGTACGTCCTAGTGAGAGATTAAGTGAGCTAAACCCGGTGACATTAGAGGAAAGGACTAGAGGTGATGTGATAACGTACAAAATATTGAGAGTAAATGATATGGCGGACAGGGACAATGTGTTCAAGAAACGGGAAACAGGAGCACGAGGGCACAGCTGGAAGTTGAAAACACAAATGAGAAACAGGGATGTTAGGAAGTATTTCTTCAGCAGAGCTTTAAGAGGTACTATAAGAGTCTCCAAGGTGAGCGTGAGCCCAGTAGCGGCCAGGAGTCGAAACTCGACCCCTGCAACCACATATCGGTGACAATAGGTGAGCTGTAATCCTCTACGTGAGCGTATGTGCAAGTACACACACGTACAAACGTGTACGTACGTTCTGCTGTCATAATTCACCCCAAGAACTCTCCTCAAAATCTCCGTGTTCCACACAAGACACATCACAAGTATACACATCATACAAGACACATCACAAGTATACACATTATACAAGACACATCACAAGTATACACATCATACAAGACAAATATACACATCATACAAGACATCACAAGTATACACATCATACAAGACATCACAAGTATACACATCATATAAGACATCACAAGTATACACATCATACAAGACATCACAAGTATACACATCATACAAGACATCACAAGTATACACATCATACAAGACATCACAAGTATACACATCATACAAGACATCACAAGTATACACATCATACAAGACATCACAAGTATACACATCATACAAGACATCACAAGTATACACATCATACAAGACATCACAAGTATACACATCATACAAGACATCACAAGTATACACATCATACAAGACACATCACATATATATACACTACACTGCGGGTATAACTTTTGATATCCACTGTATTCTGAGGGTCATCACTAATCACAAAAACCGCTGGTCATAACTTCCCTGACCCCCCTCTACTGCTGTGTAAAAATACACCACCTTCCTACCTAGACTAATGACCTCTAGTGACTCCTAGTGAGGACACACTGCCTCCATATGGTGAAGCAGTGTAGCCAGCCATCAATTACACCCTGGGAGGACACCGCCACGCCCTCTGGCAACACCCATGTCCATTATTTCCTCTCTCGTGAAAGGGGAACTAAGGGACGGCGCCCCTTGGCTTGCTTGAACTCTGTTTTCTTGGCTCTTCTCTTTCTCACCTGCGTGACTCTCAAGACTTAGATGAACAAGTGTAGTCACTGCCCATTTGTAAAAATGTTACGTTTTAACGTATTTCTCTCTCTTTACTAACGTTCCTTCTGACGAATGATGACGTTCTTACTTTCAGACAAAATCATGAGGGGGGGGGGCTACTTTATTTATATCTTCCTATTAGTTTTTTTAACTACATTTTTTCCCAAGGTAATTACTGCTCTGAAAGTTTTGGACTCCTATCCCATTCCATATTAAATATATCAAAATGGTTTTCTTACTCACCTGCTGTACGAGTCTCATCCTGAGTGCTGGAAAACGACCAGGAAGATAACTTTTGTCCCCACTCTGTAATGGTAAATATCGAAAGATAACTTCCCACTGGTTAACAGTAACTATCAAAAAGAGTAGGGTAGCAACACACTGCTGATCTACCTATTACTTCTCCCACTCGTCTCATAGTCCCACTACCTGAAACTACCATACAAGTTTTCCTTTCCTGAGCCAAGCTTCAGTGATAAGTTATCGCCGGAGTATCAGCATTATCTTAGGAAAGACGCGGGCGGTAATACCAAGTCGGGAGGTCCTCTCAAAGGCAGTGTCTTCCTCCTCCCTCAGATTAGGACCACGTCGACGCACACCTGATCTGTTTTACCCAAAGTCTTACTTCCACTGATCAAATCTGCAAGAGTGGGGCCCGGGGATAGGGAAGGTAGTTAGGCTGAGGAGGAGAGATTAGGAACAGAGTTTGAAGACGGGATGAAGGGTAAGAGAATGAGGGAAGCACGAGATAGGAAGCTCAGAAAGAAGGGTTAAGGAAGAGAGGATAAAGAATAAAAGGAAATGGGAAGGAGATGGAAAGGAGTGAACAAAAAAAGACTAAGCAAACAGAAGGATGGAAATAGGACTGAAACAGGGATGAGGAGAGGAATTAGGAACAAAGGAGAGTAAAAGTGGAAAGAAAGAGGAGAGTGAAGAGAATGTGGGGATGGTGTTGAAGACCTCTCCCTCCCCACACTGATAACACCCAACAGGGAAGAGGTCACGCCTCCTCCACCCAGGTCACTAACCTGACCCCAGGTTACATACCCGGATATTCCCAAGACTCTCCTTCCCCACGCCACCTGTACCCACAGTCGCTTCCGGAGGTCACACTGCCCCCGCGCCCCGGTTCCAGACCATGTCTCCTGGTTCCTGGCCTCGTCTGTCAAGTTACTGCCCCGCAGCCCAGTGTATGCACCACAGTCGGGCTGATCAGGAGCTAATTTGAGGAAATTGTCGAGATCCCTCTTGAAGACAACCAGAGGTCTGTCGATAATGCCACTTATGCATGGAGGGTGTTGAAAACTCATGGTCCCTTTACACTTATTGAATACTCTGTGTACTCATCGTGCCCCTGTGATTATGTAGTTATTTCAGTGTGCAGGTTGTTGAAGGAAACTAACAAGCTACAGGAATTGTCCAGTACCTGAATGTAGCCCCTAGCATATACCAGGTAATGCAGAGGAAGAATTTTACCCGAGAGAGATTCTAGACGAAGAATCGACCTGGGAGGTATTCCAGTGAAACAGGAAAGTGAGAGGAAAAGTGCCACTCACAGGATGGATAAAGAAAAGTTGCCAGGGGTATACACCCCACCAAGCCCCTCACCGGAAGCGCACATGAACAGGATGACACTAGCAGGATATGCAAAGCAGGCAAATATGAGAATAACCTTAAGGAAAATTAAGCAGGGGATTTTTGTATTCTCTTTTCCGGGGCAGACTGATGGCTACTAGGAGGCGTCACCATGGAACTTATCAGAGACACAGACAACAACGTCCAGAATCCTACCCAAAGACTGCTCATAAAACGTAAGTGTTGTTATACACTTGAATAGGTTAAGAGAGCTGAACCTTAAACCAGTAAAAGACCACTGAAGCAAAGTATACATCACCAAAACATGTACGATACTTAAAAAATGATATAAAGATAGGCCATTAGAGATTCGAATTCGAAGCGGTTCGCGGGTATGGTCTCGCCCCGGGTCTTTTCCATGAGGTGGCCTGGCACTAACTCCCCAGGTGGGAGAGTATCGTAAGTCTTCTTTCTTGGGAATATTGGAGATGAACGTAAACAGTACAAGGAGACATACTCCCCCCCCCCCAAACTGAAGAATTCCTTTACTGTGATGGCAGTGCTTGCATGGATTCAAAAGTAGACATGACAAGTCCGAGAGCGCAGGGAGTAAGCCGTAGTTACCAGGTTGTGTGAAGGCCGAGTCCAAGAACTGGAACCCAGCTGTCGCTCGCAAAGTGTGACGCTTTCCACATCTTGCCTGTGACCTGTTCTGTAGACCTGTATAACCTACCAGCTTATTTTGAAGAAAGACTTTTTGACTGCCTGGTCAACGAGGTTGTTGCTAGCGGCAGCTAGCAACAACCTGATGAGGATGAGGGCCACCAGCCCACAATCAACAACCTGATGAGAATGAGGGCCACCAGCCCACAATCAACAACCTGTTGAGGATGAGGGCCACTAGCCCACAATCAACGATTAATGCCTTTGATATACCTTTATCTTTGAAGAATTTCGAAAGTATATCTACTCTCTGAGCCCGGCCATGGGCCAGGCTCGTCTGGTGCTTGCCTGGTCAACCAGGCTGTTGCTGCTGGAGGCCCACTGCCCCACATATCCATCACAGCCTGGTTGATCTGGCACCTGGTGATGATACTTGTCTAGTTTCCTCTTGAAGGCTTCAATACTTGTTCCAGCAGTGTTTCTGATATCTTCTGGTAAAATGTTGAAAAGTCTGGGACCCCGGATGTTGATACAATGTTCCCTTATTGTCCCCACCGCACCCCTACTCCTCACTGGGTTTATTTTACACTTCCTCCCATATCTCTCACTCCAGTATGTCGTTATGGCAGTGTGCAGATTTGGGACCAAGCCCTCGAGTACCTTCCAGGTATATAATATCATGTACCTCTCTCTCCTCCGCTCCAATGAGTACATGTTCAAGACTTGCAGGCGTTTCCAGTAGTTCAGGTGCTTTACTGGCTCAATGTGAGCCGTAAACGATCTCTGTATTTGTTCCAGCTCCGATATTTCTCCTGCCCTGAACGGGGCCGTCAACACTGAGCAATATTCTAAGTGAGGGAGCACTAGCGATTTGAAGAGTGTCACCATCGGCATTGTTTCCCTTGTTTTGAAAGTTCTCAATACCCACCCAGTCATCTTCCTGGCTGTCGTGATCTTTGTCTTGTTATGGTCTTTAAAAGAAAGGTCCGCTGACATAATTATTCCTAGGTCTTTTACGTGTTCCTTACGTTCTATTTGGTGACCCTCTTGAGTTTTGTATATAGTGCTCCTTTTGAGTTCTTCATTCTTTCCATACCTAAGCAGCTGGAACTTATCACCATTGAACGTCATGTTGTTTTCCACTGTCCACTGGAAAACCCTGTTCATGTCTTCCTGTACTTTTTCAGTGTCCTCTACCGTACTGACTTTCATGCTTATTTAAGTGTCATCTGCAAATGATGATACAAAAGTGTGCCGGGTGTTTTTGTCTATGTCTGCTATGAGGATGAAGAGCAGAGGTGCCAGGACAGTGCCTTGGGGCACTGAGCTTTGACCTCGCTGATGCTGGATCTTGCCCTGTTCACTACTACTTTTTGTGTTCTGTGTGTTAGGAAACCGAAAATCCATCTGCCTACCTTGCCCGTAATGCCCATTGCCTTCATTTTGTGCGTTATCACTCCATGATCGCATTTGTCAAACGCCTTTGCAAAATCTGTGTAAATCACATCTGCGTTTTGGTCGTCTTCCAGTGCCTCCGTAATTCTGTCATAATGGTTCAGCAGCTGTGACAGACATGATCGTCCTCTAAAACCATGCTGGTTCGGGTTATGTTGGTTGTGCTGCTCCATGAAATTTGTAACCTGCCGTCTCAACACACTTTCGAAGATTTTTATGATGATGTGAGAGGTTAGGGCTACTGGTCTGTAATTTTTAGCTAGTGCTCTACTGCCTCCCTTGTGCAAAGGAGCTATGTCTGCACTCTTTAAGGCCTCCGGTATTTCACCTAGATCTAAACTCTTTCTCCAAAGAATACTGAGGGCTCGTGCTAGTGGTACTCCTCTCAGTAGTGGTCCAATTCTACAGGTAGTTCTTAGCTAGGATTTTGCGTAGGAATAGAAATATTTTGGGTTTCTTGCAATATCCTGTATGGCCTTTTGTTCCCTTTGTACTTCTGTGAGGTATGACATCCTAAGTTTTTGCTCTAATACAGTGATCTCTCTGCTAAGTCTGTTTTTCCTCTGTTGTAGCATATTTGTGTTTTTAAGCAGTTCAGTAACCTGTTTTCTTCTTCTGTACCATCTCCTACGCTCTCTCTCTATATCTGATCTTCTTCTGGGTTTCCTCAATGGTACATGTTTCATACATACTTTGTATGCTTCTGTATTCAGCTTCTCTAGGCACTGGTGGGGATTTAGGGTGCTCATGTCTGCCTCCCAGGGTATGTCTGATAGCTCTTGGTGTATTTTTTCCCAGTTAATTCTATGGTTGTTAAAATTAAACTTACTGAACATCCCGTCTCTAACTTCAGCGATGCAGTTTCCTACCCCTGAACACACGCACACAAAAACAGACAGATAGACACACACACACACACACACACACACACACACACACACACACACACACACAAAAGAGTCTTTTGTAAAATTCTAAGAAAGGGAGGAAACAACAAGGCTGGGAGAAAGCACAGAGATAAACTAGTGGGAAAACTGGACGAAGGGAAAAAAAAGAAAGAAAAATCCGAGAGACAAACAAATGACTAAGAGGATAATGAGAAGCTCTAGAGTTGCGGGAGCACACGTTCCCCGGGTTGCTTTTAAGAGTCGAATCTCAGCTCTTGGCCCCTAGTCTCAACCTACAATCAACCTGCATCACAGGTTCCAATTTGCATGGTGTCTACTCTTGAAGTTGTGTCCACTGAGTTTGCTTACACTACTCCCCGGTGCACCTCACTCCACTGTCTTACCTGAAGAAGTATTTCCCAACATCCCAGACACTAGAACACTCGCAACACAGCAACACTAACCAAGCCATGACACTAGAAGAGATACGATAAGCTCATGACGAAGTATGGAGAGAGTGGCTCTAGCAGCGACCAGAGAAGTGGCGGGGCCAGGAGCTGTGAATCGACCCCTGCAACCCCAAATAGGTGAGTGCAAATAGGTTAGTACACACACACGTTCACAACTCAATCCCAAAAGCACGTCCCTAACCCACGCTTATCCCCACACACGCTCACAACTCAAGCCCAAACAAATGCCCCCACGGGGCCACGACCCACGCCCATCCCCACACAAACACCCACACCCCACGCCCAAACGCCACCCACTGGAATGGAAGATGACATCACTTGAACCTTCAACCTCAAGAGGCGTTTCTTGTGAACTTCTCCGTCGACCCCGCCAGCGAGGACATAACAGGCAGTTTGAGGAAAAAATGATAAACAGGGGAATATTAAGACACAAAAAACAAGACAGGTCTTCTGCAAAATTCTAAGAAAGGAAGAAAACAATGCGTGAGAGAAAGCAGAGATAAACCAGTAGGAAAAATGGACGAGAGGAAAAGATAAAAGGAGAATCAGAGAAACAAATGACCAAGAGGATAATAGAGTTGCGGGAGCACACATTCCCCAGGTTGCTTTAGGAGTCGAATCTCAGCTCTTGGCCCCTAGTCTCAACCCACAATCAACCTGCATCACAGGTTCCTATTTGCATGGTGTCTACTCTTGGAGTTGTGTCCACTGAGTTTGCTTACACTACTCCCCGGTGCACCTCACTCCACTGTCTTAACTGAAGAAGTAGTTCCCAACATCCCAGACACTAGAACACTCGCAACACAACAACACTAACAGTCATAACACCACAAGACTCCCAACACAACACTAACAAAGTCATAACACCACAAGACTCCCAACACAACAACACTAACAAAGTCATAACACCACAAGACTCCCAACACAACAACACTAACAAAGTCATAACACCACAAGACTCAACACAACAACACTAACCAAGTTATAACACCACAAGACTCCCAACACAGCAACACTAACCAAGTTATAACACCACAAGACTCCCAACACAACACTAACAAAGCCATAACCCCACAAGACTCTCAACACAACACTAACAAAGCCATAACACCACAAGACTCCCAACACAACAACACTAACAAAGTCATAACACCACAAGACTCAACACAACAACACTAACCAAGTTATAACACCACAAGACTCCCAACACAGCAACACTAACCAAGTTATAACACCACAAGACTCCCAACACAACACTAACAAAGCCATAACCCCACAAGACTCTCAACACAACACTAACAAAGCCATAACACCACAAGACTCCCAACACAACAACACTAACAAAGTCATAACACCACAAGACTCCCAACGCAACAACACTAGCAAAGTCATAACACCACAACTCTCAACACAACAACACTAATAAAGCCATAACACCACAAGACTCCCAACACAACACTTACAAAGTTATAACACCACAAGACTCCCAACACAACAACACTAACCAAGTTATAACACCACAAGACTCCCAACACAACAACACTAACCAAGCTATAACACCACAAGACTCCCAACACAGCAATACTAACCAAGCTATAACACCACAAGACTCCCAACACAACAACACTAACCAAGCTATAACACCACAAGACTCCCAACACAGCAATACTAACCAAGCTATAACACCACAAGACTCCCAACATAGCAACACTAACAAAGTCATAACAAGTGTCTTTTCAGTTTGATGTACCGCGGATTTCCTGACTGAAAATTTGTGCACTAATAAATTTCTATGTACTAAAATAAAAATTTAAATGTTTCTACTGAAACTTGAGATTTTCTCTGCTATCTGCACTAGTTTGGAAGGCGCACTGCGGCTGCCTCTCGTGTAGTGTTCTCCAGTGTTTTATCATGTTAAAAATAATATCCTTTATTTATTGAAATCTGCAATTTTTTTTTATCCTATTTCCGTAAGTGAATTATAAGTAGCATATTCTTTTCTCTAGAGGAACCCGCACAAGTTGGAATTCAAACAACGTGGCCTGTCACTATGTTAGGTCACCTTGAGTTGCTTACGGGGGTCACCGCCCCCGCGCCCCGGTCCCAGACCAGGCCTCCTGGTTGCTGGGTTGATCTATCAAGCTGTTAGTGTCTGCCACCCACAGTCAAACGTACGCACCACAACCCGGCTGATCAGGAACTGATTTGAGGAATTATATGTTGGGTTCCCTCTTGAAGACAGCTATGGGTTTGTTGGTGGAGCTCCTCATAAAATGAAGATGTTAAAAAGTCGTGGTCCCTTTACACTTTTCAAGATCTGTCTCGCTCCTCGGCTTTTCATCTTAGGTATCCTACACCGTCTCCTAAGCCTCCTCTACTCATATGTAGTAATTTTGGTGTGTAGGTTTGGTACCAATCCTTCCAGTGTCTTCCAGGTGTAAATTTTCCCTGTGTTGACGTGGACCGCTATTAATACACAGCAATATTCCAGCCTAGAGAGAACAGTGCCCTGAAGAGTCATCATTGGCTTGGCATATCTTGTTTTAAAGGTTCTAGTTATCCAACCTATCATTTTTCTTGCAGTTGCTCCTTGAACGTGAGACGAAGATTATCACTCCCAGGTCTCTCACATTAGACTTACGCTCTAGGTAGGTTCAGATTAGGTTTATTAGAATAAAAAAATGTTAGTATACAAATTTGTTGTATAACACCCAGTTAACCTTAACGCCTTCACTCTTGTAGGTTCACCCTGGTCCTTCCCTCCTCTAGGTTCACCCTGGTCCTTCCCTCCTCTAGGTTCACCCTGGTCCTCCCCTCCTCTAGGTTCACCCTGGTCCTTCCCTCCTCTAGGTTCACCCTGGTCCTTCCCTCCTCTAGGTTCACCCTGGTCCTTCCCTCCTCTAGGTTCACCCTGGTCCTCCCCTCCTCTAGGTTCACCCTGGTCCTCCCCTCCTCTAGGTTCACCCTGGTCCTTCCCTCCTCTAGGTTCACCCTGGTCCTCCCCTCCTCTAGGTTCACCCTGGTCCTCCCCTCCTCTAGGTTCACCCTGGTCCTTCCCTCCTCTAGGTTCACCCTGGTCCTTCCCTCCTCTAGGTTCACCCTGGTCCTTCCCTCCTCTAGGTTCACCCTGGTCCTCCCCTCCTCTAGGTTCACCCTGGTCCTTCCCTCCTCTAGGTTCACCCTGGTTCTCCCCTCCTTTAGGTTCACCCTGGCCCTTCCCTCCTCTAGGTTAACCCTGGTCCTCCCCTCCTCTAGGTTAACCCTGGTCTTCCCCTCTTCTAGGCTAACCCCGGTCCTCCCTTCGTCTAGGTTAATCCTGGTCCTCCCTTCATCAGTGTTAACCCTGGTCCTCCCTTCATCAGTGTTAACCCTGGTCCTCCCTCATCTAGATTAACCCTGATCCTCCCTTCGTCTAGGACTAGGTTAACCCTGGTCCCCCCTCATCTAGGTTAACCCTGGTCTTCCCTTCGTCTAGGTTAACCCTGGTCTTCCCTTCGTCTAAGTTAACACTGGTCCCCCCCTCATCTAGGTTAACCCTGGTCCTCCCTTCGTCTAAGTTAACACTGGTCCCCCCCTCATCTAGGTTAACCCTGGTCCTCCCTTCGTCTAAGTTAACCCTGGTCCCCCCTCATCTAGGTTAACCCTGGTCCCCCCCTCATCTAGGTTAACCCTGGTCCCCCCTCCTCTAGGTTAACCCTGGTCCTCCCCTCCTCTAGGTTAACCCTGGTCCCCCCCTCATCTAGGTTAACCCTGGTCCTCCCTTCGTCTAAGTTAACACTGGTCCCCCCCTCATCTAGGTTAACCCTGGTCCTCCCTTCGTCTAAGTTAACCCTGGTCCCCCCTCATCTAGGTTAACCCTGGTCCCCCCCTCATCTAGGTTAACCCTGGTCCCCCCTCATCTAGGTTAACCCTGGTCCCCCCCTCATCTAGGTTAACCCTGGTCCCCCCCTCATCTAGGTTAACCCTGGTCCCCCCTCATCTAGGTTAACCCTGGTCCCCCCTCATCTAGGTTAACCCTGGTCCCCCCTCATCTAGGTTAACCCTGGTCCCCCCTCATCTAGGTTAACCCTGGTCCCCCCTCATCTAGGTTAACCCTGGTCCCCCCCTCATCTAGGTTAACCCTGGTCCCCCCTCATCTAGGTTAACCCTGGTCCCCCCCTCATCTAGGTTAACCCTGGTCCCCCCTCATCTAGGTTAACCCAGGTCCCCCCTCATCTAGGTTAACCCTGGTCCTCCCACCAGTCTTCATCCCATAATCGGGAATGTCACAAACAAGATTACTGCTACATGCTCGTACCCTCCCCATATACCACACCGGCTGCCCACATGTTAAGCTGCCTCCGCCTTCATCAAGCCTACAGCACAAGACTGAGGTCTTGTTAGACTAACTTCGCCTCCGTCTACTCCACAAGTCTGGATTTATCACCATGAGGGTTCTTTACTGATCTCTCTCACTTAAAACCCAAGGCTTAAAAGACTTTAAAGACCACCTGGTCCCTTGTACAGTATCAAACCCCTTATCTCTCTTCTCGACTTACAGGTTCAAAGAGCGGAAGGCTTTTCTGAGGAAGAGGGAGGCAGCAGGCATAGGACAGAGGAAGAGGAGACAGGAGAGAGCAGACAAAGGGAGACAGGGAGACAAACGGAGGAAAGGATAAAGAGAGCATGTAGGGAGAAAAGAATGGCTGGAAAGATGGCCAAGAGGAGGGGGGAACAATGCAAAGGTCGGGAAAGAAAGGCTATCAGGAGGATGGAAAGCGTAGAAGGAGACCGGAAGAAGCCAAGTTGGAAGAGACAGTGCAACGGAACGTTCGGGTGGGGAGAAGGGAGGGGAAGGGGGACGGGAGAGGGAAAAATCAAGACTATCACTTTCCCACCACCTCCTGCTACACTTCTCCCTGTAGCTACGCATAGTCACTTCCGGGGGTCACCGCCCCCACGGCCCGACCCCAGACCAGGCTCCTGGCCCAATCATCAGGCTGTTGGTGCCTGCTGCACCGTATACCAACATATACACCACAGCCAGGCTTACAAGGAACTAATCTGAGGAATGAGTCGACTTCCTTCTCGAAGACAGCTAGGAGTATGTTGGTAATCCCCCCTCAGGTAAGCATGAAGGGTGGGTGTTGAGTCGTGGTCCCTTTACAATTACTGAGTTTTCAGTGTACTGCTCGCTCCCCTGCTTTTCACTGGAGACATCCTGCACCGTCTGCCAAGTCTTGCGTTCAAATGTGGTTATTTCAGTTTGCAGATTCGAACCCAATCCCTCCGGTATCTTCCAGGTGTAAATTATGATGGATCTTACTCGTCTACGTTCTAAGGAGTACAGTTCTAGGGACTTCAAGTGCTCCCAGTAAATTAGGTGCTTGATACGAGGTGTGAAGGTTCTCGGCATATTTTCTAGTTCTATAATTTCGCCTTCCTTGAAGGTGACTGTTAGTACAAAGCAAAATTCCAGCCCAGAGAGAGAGAGTGACCTGAAGAGTATCATCTTAGGCTTGGCATCACTGTTTTGAAGGTTTTAGTTATCCAACCTGTCATTTTTCTTAACAATAATAACACTGTTGTGTTCCTTGAACGTGAGATCAACACACTATCACTCCCACAGACTTACGCTCTATTGAATAATTAAACTTGTCTTTTACCCCGATTGTGTTTTCATTCCCTCAATCCTTCCGTGACGTAACAACTGAAACACGTCCTCAGTGAATATTAAATAGTTGTCAGTAGGTTACTGGAAGACTTGGTTTATATCAGTTTGGAGTCTCGCTGTGTCTTCTATGGATGACACTCGTAAAAATTCTAGTATCGTCTGCAAAGGATGATACAGTGCTAAGATTTATGCTGTAGATGAATGGTTCAGAGAACCGACACGTTGATAAATTAGACATGTGCAACTCTTGGGTATCTTTATTGAAGAAACGTTTCGCCACACATGTGTCTAATTTATCAACGTGTCGGTTCTCTGAACCATTCATCTACAACCCTGTCGGACACTGCAACTTCTTGGGATCTTAATACTTGGGAATTCTTCGCTTGCCTAACCCTTGGGCACGACCTACTTCCACATTAAACAAATGTGACACCACCTACAACTGCTGCACCTCTCCTGCACACAGAAATCACTCCCTACGAAAGTAAAAGACTGGGCAGGCGATGCAAAATGCCCCCAATAAAAAGTAGGGGCGCCATTGGTACACTAAGGGAAAACACCATAAGTGTCCGGGGCCCAAGACTGTTCAACAGCCTCCCATCAAGCATTAGGGGAATTGCCAAGAAACCCCTGGCTGCCTTCAAGAGAGAGCTGGACAGATACCTAAAGTCAGTGCCGGATCAGCCAGGCCAGCTGTAACAGCCTAGTTGATCAGGCCCTGATCCATCGGGAGGCCTGGTCATGGACCGGGCCGCGGGGGCGCTGATCCCCGGAATAACCTCCAGGTAACCTTCTCCGCACATATGCCGTATTCTATTCAAGATTGATGGACTGACCACATCGACTCAAGGTTGAGGGACTGATTACCTCATTCTCCTCCTGATCTTCAAGATTCTCCTTTGTATAAACTGATGAAGCCACTGTGTGGCGAAACGTTTCCTCAATAAAGATGCCCAAGAGTTGCGCATGTGTAATTTATCAAGATTTATGCTCTTGTCTATGTCAGATACGAGAATGAGAAAGAGAAGTGGGGTGAGTACTGTGCCTCGGGGAACATTGTTTTTCCACTGTAATAGCCCCTGATTTCCCCACTGTGCTCAATTAGCTCGAAAGTTAAATATCCATCTACCCACCTTTCCAGCTATTCCTTTTGCATGTATTTTATGCACAACCACCCTACGGTGCATAGTCGCACTTGGCAAAGACTTTTGCCAGGTGCGACTATACATTATACAGATACCTAAAGTCAGTGCCGGATCAGCCGGGCTGTGGCTCGTACGTCGGACTGCATGCGGCCAGCAGTAACAGCCTAGTTGATCAGGCCCTGATCCATCGGGAGGCCTGGTCATGGACCGGGCCGCGGGGGCGTTGATCCCCGGAATAACCTCCAGGTAACCTCCAGGTAAGTGAGTGTAAACAACGTCTGCCCCCCCTCCCCTCTCACCTTCTTATCTACCTGGGGAAGGAAGGAGAGAGAAAGGAAAAGGAAGGAAAGAAAAGAAGCAAGGGAGAATTGAGAAAAAGGAAGGGGAGAGAGGAAAAAAGACAAGAGAAAAGGAAGAGAAAGAGGAGAGGGGAGGGGGTGGTAAGAGGGATGGCTACACACAATCACGACCAACCATCAGGATGTTCCGTGGCGTATTTCCGGTGATTTGTTCAAGGCACCAACGTACACATGCAGCGTCTAACCGGTCGTTTGCTACTCTCTCCTCACAAGGTGCTGGTGTACATGTGTACACACACACACACACACACACACACACACACACACACACACACACACACACACACACATACTTAACCAGGTGGTATAGTTGCTTATATATTTTAATTTTTAGAATTATAATCAAGACTGACTGCCACAGTATCTTACAGAGAGACTAACTAATAAGATATTACAAGGACCCCAACGGAAACAAGTCACTGACTTTGTTTTAGGTTATCTTAGGTTATTTACACACGTTACTATGTAAACATTACCTCTCGGTCCACAACAGGATTCGAACCTGCACACACTGTATTAAAGTACACAGTACTTTGCTGTGGACTGAGAAATAATGTTATTAAAATTTCGTCCGTTTACGAATTGTTAAGCATGTTACTATGATAATTATACTTAAGTATACCTGTATTTAAAGTTACCCGAGGCTGGTGACAGGTGTTCCCTGACACCGTAGAAGTGGTGAAGCAGGTGCTGACTTGCAACAAATAGAACGTGTTACCTGTAGGATACCAGTAATCACTTCCAAAGGTCATTCCCGCGGCCCGGTCCCAGACCAGAAGTCAGCGCACAACCGAACGGTCTCGATTTCGATTTCTTGGTAAGCAAACATGCTCAAGTCTGGCTGCATTCACTGACAGGCACCTAAAGTCAGTACCTGATCAACCGGGCTGTGGTTCGTACGTCAGTTTGCGTGCGGCCGGCAGTAACAGCCTGGTCTCAGACGGACCCTCTCCAGGTATACCTAGCAGGGCGAGTTGAAGTTCAAATATAATAAAAGAAAACCGAACCCAAAGTGCACTGCTCTGCCCTGTATAACTTCATATAAATAATGAGACTAGCGGCCGCCTCCGCCGTCATCACCACCACTGCCACCACCACCACTATCACCACCACTGTCAACACCACTGTCACCACCACCACTGTCACCACCACCACTGTCACCACTACCACTATCACCACCACTGTCAACACCACCACTGCCACCACCACCACTGTCACCACTACCACTATCACCACCACTGTCACCACCACCACTGTCAACACCACCACCACTATCACCACCACTGTCATCACCACCACCACTATCACCACCACTGTCACCACCACCACCACTATCACCACCACTGTCACCACCACCACTATCACCACCACTGTCACCACTACCACTATCACCACCACCACCACTGTCACCACTACCACTATCACCACCACTGTCAACACCACCACTGTCACCACCACCACTGTCACCACCACCACTGTCAACACCACCACCACTATCACCACCACTGTCACCACCACCACCATCACCACCACTGTCACCACCACCATCACCACCACTCACCACCACCACTGTCACCACCACCACTATCACCACCACCACTGTCACCACCACCACTATCACCACCACCACTGTCAACACCACCACCACCACCACTGTCACCACTACCACTATCACCACCACTGTCACCACCACCACTGTCAACACCACCACCACTATCACCACCACTGTCACCACCACCACCACTATCACCACCACTGTCACCACCACCACCACTATCACCACCACTGTCACCACCACCACCACTATCACCACCACCACTGTCACCACCACCACTATCACCACCACTGTCACCACCACCACTGTCAACACCACCACCACCACCACTGTCACCACTACCACTATCACCACCACTGTCACCACCACCACTGTCAACACCACCAACACTATCACCACCACTGTCACCACCACCATCACCACCACTGTCACCACCACCACCACTGTCACCACCACCACCACCACTACTGTCACCACCACCACCGCTATCACCACCACTACCATCACCACCACTGTCACCACCACCACTGTCACCACCACCACTGTCACCACCACTGTCACCACCACCACCACTGTCACCATCCTCCTTTGCACTCTTCATCATACTCTACTGCCAGCAAATATCAGAAACATTACCAGGACAAAGAGAGAAGTGTTTCAGAAGCTGGACAACTTTCTGCTAAAAGTGCCGGATCAGCCAGGTTGTGATGGCTAGGTGGATCTGTGTGCAGCTAGAACAAGCAGCTCTGTTGAACCACCAGGTTAACTTGGCCTCAGACCAGACTATGAGGGTAGACGAATCCTCAAAACCCAGGTAAAACTTCCCTTAATACTACCACCATGTATTCATCCTCTCCCCCCCTCTCTTCCACCCACACCATCACCTCGCCATCCTCCCCCTCTTCCACCCACCCCATCACCTCGCCATCCTCCCCCCTCTTCCACCCACACCATCACCTCGTCATCCTCCCCTCTCTTCCACTCACACCATCACCTCGCCATCCTCCCCTCTCTTCCACCCACACCATCACCTCGCCATCCTCCCCTCTCTTCCACCCACACCATCACCTCGCCATCCTCCCCTCTCTTCCACCCACACCATCACCTCGCCATCCTCCCCTCTCTTCCACCCACCCCATCACCTCGTCATCCTCCCCTCTCTTCCACCCACACCATCACCTCGCCATCCTCCCCTCTCTTCCACCCACCCCATCACCTCGTCATCCTCCCCTCTCTCCCACCCACCCCATCACCTCGTCATCCTCCCCTCTCTTCCACCCACCCTATCACCTCGTCATCCTCCCCTCTCTTCCACCCTCCCCATCACCTCGTCATCCTCCCCTCTCTTCCACCCACCCCATCACCTCGTCATCCTCCCCTCTCTTCCACCCACCCCATCACCTAGTCATCCTCCCCTCTCTTCCACCCACTCCATCACCTCGTCATCCTCCCCTCTCTTCCACCCACACCATCACCTCGTCATCCTCCCCTCTCTTCCACCCACACCATCACCTCGTCATCCTCCCCTCTCTTCCACCCACACCATCACCTCGCCATCCTCCCCTCTCTTCCACCCACACCATCACCTCGCCATCCTCCCCTCTCTTCCACCCACACCATCACCTCGTCATCCTCCCCTCTCTTCCACCCACACCATCACCTCGTCATCCTCCCCTCTCTTCCACCCACACCATCACCTCGTCATCCTCCCCTCTCTTCCACCCACACCATCACCTCGTCATCCTCCCCTCTCTTCCACCCACCCCATCACCTCGTCATCCTCCCCTCTCTTCCACCCACCCCATCACCTCGTCATCCTCCCCTCTCTTCCACCCACACCATCACGTCGTCATCCTCCCCTCTCTTCCACCCACACCATCACCTCGTCATCCTCCCCCCTCTTCCACCCACCCCATCACCTCGTCATCCCCCCCATCTTCCACCCACACCATCACCTCGTCATCCTCCCCTCTCTTCCACCCACACCATCACCTCGTCATCCTCCCCCCTCTTCCACCCACACCATCACCTCGTCATCCCCCCCTCTTCCACCCACACCATCACCTCGTCATCCTCCCCTCTCTTCCACCCACACCATCACCTCGTCATCCTCCCCCCTCTTCCACCCACCCCATCACCTCGTCATCCTCCCCTCTCTTCCACCCACACCATCACCTCGTCATCCTCCCCTCTCTTCCACCCACACCATCACCTCGTCATCCTCCCCCCTCTTCCACCCACACCATCACCTCGCCATCCTCCCCTCTCTTCCACCCACACCATCACCTCGCCATCCTCCCCTCTCTTCCACCCACACCATCACCTCGTCATCCTCCCCTCTCTTCCACCCACCCCATCACCTCGTCATCCCCCCCCTCTTCCACCCACACCATCACCTCGTCATCCTCCCCTCTCTTCCACCCACACCATCACCTCGCCATCCCCCCCTCTCTTCCACCCACACCATCACCTCGTCATCCTCCCCTCTCTTCCACCCACCCCATCACCTCGTCATAATCCCCTCTCTACCACCCGCCCCATCACCTCGCCATCCTCCCCTCTCTTCCACCCACACCATCACCTCGTCATCCTCCCCTCTCTTCCACCCACACCATCACCTCGTCATCCTCCCCTCTCTTCCACCCACACCATCACCTCGCCATCCTCCCCTCTCTTCCACCCACACCATCACCTCGCCATCCTCCCCTCTCTTCCACCCACACCATCACCTCGTCATCCTCCCCCCTCTTCCACCCACACCATCACCTCGCCATCCTCCCCTCTCTTCCACCCACCCCATCACCTCGCCATCCTCCCCCCTCTTCCACCCACACCATCACCTCGCCATCCTCCCCTCTCTTCCACCCACACCATCACCTCGTCATCCTCCCCCTCTTCCACCCACACCATCACCTCGCCATCCTCCCCTCTCTTCCACCCACACCATCACCTCGCCATCCTCCCCTCTCTTCCACCCACACCATCACTTCGCCATCCTCCCCTCTCTTCCACCCACACCATCACCTCGCCATCCTCCCCTCTCTTCCACCCACCCCATCACCTCGCCATCCTCCCCTCTCTTCCACCCACACCATCACCTCGCCATCCTCCCCTCTCTTCCACCCACCCCATCACTTCGCCATCCTCCCCTCTCTTCCACCCACACCATCACCTCGCCATCCTCCCCTCTCTTCCACCCACCCCATCACCTCGCCATCCTCCCCTCTCTTCCATCCACCCCATCACCTCGCCATCCTCCCCTCTCTTCCACCCACCCCATCACCTCGCCATCCTCCCCTCTCTTCCACCCACCCCATGACCTCGCCATCGTCCCCCCTCTTCCACCCACCCCATCACCTCGTCATCCTCCCCTCTCTTCCACCCACCCCATAACCTCGCCATCCTCCCCACTCTTCCACCCCCCCCATCACCTCGTCATCCTCCCCTCTCTTCCACCCACCCCATCACCTCGCCATCCTCCCCTCTCTTCCACCCACCCCATCACCTCGTCATCCTCCCCTCTCTTCCACCCACCCCATCACCTCGCCATCCTCCCCTCTCTTCCACCCACCCCATCACCTCGTCATCCTCCCCTCTCTTCCACCCACCCCATCACCTCGCCATCCTCCCCTCTCTTCCACTCACCCCATCACCTCGTCATCCTCCCCTCTCTTCCACCCACCCCATCACCACGCCATCCTCCGCTCACTTCCACCCACCCCATCACCTCGCCATCCTCCCCTCTCTTCCACCCACCCCATCACCTCGCCATCCTCCCCTCTCTTCCACCCACCCCATCACCTCGTCATCATCCCCCCTCTTCCACCCACACCATCACCTCGTCATCCTCCCCTCTCTTCCACCCACCCCATCACCTCGCCATCCTCCCCCCTCTTCCACCCACACCATCACCTCGTCATCCTCCCCTCTCTTCCACCCACCCCATCACCTCGCCATCCTCCCCCCTCTTCCACCCACACCATCACCTCGTCATCCTCCCCCCTCTTCCACCCACACCATCACCTCGCCATCCTCCCCCCTCTTCCACCCACACCATCACCTCGTCATCCTCCCCTCTCTTCCACCCACACCATCACCTCGTCATCCTCCCCTCTCTTCCACCCACACCATCACCTCGTCATCCTCCCCTCTCTTCCACCCACCCCATCACCTCGTCATCCTCCCCTCTCTTCCACCCACACCATCACCTCGTCATCCTCCCCTCTCTTCCACCCACACCATCACCTCGTCATCCTCCCCTCTCTTCCACCCACCCCATCACCTCGTCATCCTCCCCTCTCTTCCACCCACACCATCACCTCGTCATCCTCCCCTCTCTTCCACCCACACCATCACCTCGTCATCCTCCCCTCTCTTCCACCCACCCCATCACCTCGTCATCCTCCCCTCTCTTCCACCCACACCATCACCTCGCCATCCTCCCCTCTCTTCCACCCACCCCATCACCTCGTCATCCTCCCCTCTCTTCCACCCACCCCATCACCTCGCCATCCTCCCCTCTCTTCCACCCACACCATCACCTCGCCATCCTCCCCTCTCTTCCACCCACCCCATCACCTCGTCATCTTCCCCTCTCTTCCACCCACACCATCACCTCGTCATCCTCCCCCTCTTCCACCCACCCCATCACATCGTCATCCTCCCCCCTCTTCCACCCACCCCATCACCTCGTCATCCTCCCCCTCTTTCACCCACACCATCACCTCATCCTCCCCCCTCTTCCACCCACCCCATCACCTCGCCATCCTCCCCCCTCTTCCATCCACCCCATCACCTCGTCATCCTCCCCCCTCTTTCACCCACACTATCACCTCGTCATCCTCCCCCCTCTTTCACCCACACCATCACCTCGTCATCCTACTGACAAGTGTGCAACGCCGAGTAAAAACAAAAACAGGAAACGTCCAGATGCCAGAAAATAATAGCTACGGATACACAAGTTCAGAATACCATCATAAATGAATCAAACTGTTCCCTAATATCATTACGTCCGTCCTTAACAACCCTCACAGCCACCCTGAACACTAACAACCCTCACAGCCATATTAAACAACCCCAACGACCATCTTAGTCACAGTAAATACCAGCGACCATTATAAGTGTCGTGGTAGGCTCGACTCGTAGCCCAGTCGCAGACTGGTAGTATTTATTTATTTATTTAGTAATTTTAGCATACATACAGAGGTACAAAAAATACAGGTAAGAGCAGCATGCCAAAGCCACTTATATGCATAGCATTACGGGCTGGCTTAAAATTAACTTAAGATTAACTAAGCAATGATGAAATCAGTGATAAAACATTATTGTAAACAGATAACTATAAAGCACAAATGAGTATTACAAAGACAGGTCATATGGTTGCATGCATTGCTGTACATTCAGTCGAATGGAGTATTCTGTTAGGTAGTGTATTTAAAAAAATAACAAAGTTAGATTGGGTCCTAGGTTTAACAATTGTGTGATATAATTGTGAGTAACATATAGGATATACAATTTATAAGGTTCAGTTATTCAGTATTTATTTGGTTTTGAGTGAGTAAGTGATCTTTGAGAAGAGACTTGAATTTATAAACAGGTAGTGTTTCTTTTATATTTACAGGTAATGAATTCCAGATTTTAGGGCCTTTTATGTGCATTGAGTTTTTGCTTAGCGTGAGATGGACACGAGGAACATCAAAGAGTGATCTGTGCCTTGTGTTATGGTCATGTGTTCTGTTGAGGTTGGCAAGGAGATGTTTGAGGGGAGGGTTAATATCAGAGTTAAGTGTTCTATGTATGTAATAGGTGCAGTAATAAGTATGGATGTTTTGTATGGTGAGTAGGTTGAGTGTATTGAATATTGGTGGAGTGTGCTGCCTGTAGTGAGAATTTGTTATCATTCTAACTGCAGCCTTTTGTTGGGTAATTAGTGGTCTGAGATGGTTAATTGTTGTTGAGCCCCATGCACAAATTCCATAGGTGAGATAGGGGTAAATAAGAGAGTGATAAAAGGCCAGGAGGGCTGACTGTGGAACATAGTACCGTATCTTCGATAGTATGCCTACAGTCTTGGAAATTTTCTTGGAAATTTGTTGTATATGTGTATGAAATTTGAGTCTATTATCAAGGTGGATTCCTAAGAATTTTCCCTCTGTTAGCTTAGTGATAGGTGATCTGTTTATCGTTATGTTAAGAGGTACATCTGTAGCTCTGTTACCAAACTGAATGAAGTAGGTTTTGTCAATGTTTAGTGTAAGTTTGTTAGTCCTCATCCAGGTAGATATTTTCTGTAATTCGGTGTTTACAGTATTGGCTAGCGTGACTGGGCTCGGGTGAGAGAAGACGTATGTAGTGTCATCTGCAAAAAGTGTGGGTTTGAGTAATTGCGAAGCATTTGGTAGGTCATTTATGTATAGGAGAAAGAGAAGAGGGCCAAGGACACTTCCCTGTGGGACACCAACTGTAATTGGTTGTGCGGAAGAGCTTGCCCCATTTGCGTACACATATTGGCTTCTGTTGCTGAGGTATGACTTGAGGTAGTTGAGGGAGTGCCCTCTAATACCATAGTGTGACAATTTTACGTGGAGCAAGTCATGGTCAACTGTATCAAAAGCTTTACGTAAGTCAATGAAGATCCCCAGTGGGACTTCTTTTTTCTCTATTGCAGTGTATATATGTTCTAGCATGTGTATAATAGCATCATTAGTATTTTTATTAGGCCTGAATCCAAATTGGCAGGGGTTGAGAATGTTTTGGGAGATGAGGTAGGAGTAGATTCGTTTATGAATTAATTTTTCGAAGATTTTTGAGAGAGGGTGTAAATTGGATATTGGCCTATAGTTATTCAACTGTTTGGTCTCCTCCTTTATGGATCGGGGTGACCCTTGCTATTTTGAGAGCTGTAGGGAAGGTGGAGGATTCAATGGATTTGTTAAAGAGTGTTGCAATGATTGGTGATAGTACTTGTGACACTTTTTTGTATATAAAGGGTGGTAAGGTATTTAAATCTCCTGCCTTGTTTTTTAGTGTGTTGATAATAAGGGAGACTTCGTATGGGTTAGTCGGAGCTAGGAACAGTGTTCGGGTAGTTGGCCAGTGAGGTAGTCATTTGGTGGGGTATCTGAGCTTGGGATTTTATTGGCAAGGTTTTGTCCTATAGTGGAGAAGAAATCATTGAGTCTGTTTGCTGTTTCTGTTGGTGGGAGATGGGGTTCATCTGATTTTGCTAATTTTATTTCGCTATTTCGTGATATCTTTTTTGTTCCCAGAATTTCTGATAGGGTCTTCCAGGTCTTTTTTATATCACCTCGTAAGTTGGATAATCTGTTCTCATAATACAGTTTTTTTGCCCTTCTTATCAGGCTGGTTAGGATTGACGAGTAACGTTTTGTTTGGTCTCTGGTTATGTGACCCATTATGTACTGTTTTTCATATCGGTGTTTTGTATTTATGGATTTGAGAATGCTGGGTGTTAGCCAGGGACTGTTCAGTCTCTTAGCTGTCATCTGTTTAGTTTTCTTAGGGCAGTGCTTGTTATAGAGGTATTGGGTCTTTTTTAGAAAATTATTAATACATTCGTCAATATCTGTATAGATTTCTAGCTCAGTGTGCCAGTCAATGTTTGTTACTGCTGTTGTGAAGTTATTAATGGCTGCCTCATTGTGAAGTCTGAAGGTGACTTTAGTAGTGTCTTGGGGTATTTTACCAAGAGTTGTTATGAGGAAAGTAGGGTAGTGGTCTGTGGTATTATCTGTAATTATGCCTGATTTTAAAGGGGATATGGTGTTGGTCCAGATGTGGTCAAGTAGGGAAACACTAGTCTCCGTAACTCTTGTAGGTTTTGTTACTGTTGGTAGCAACATGCAGTTACTCGTAGTGTTTGTGAATTCAGTAACGTGTGGGTCCTGGTCTTGCAGGAGATTTATATTGAAGTCACCTGAGAGTAGTAAGTGATCTTTGTTCATGCGTGCATCAGTTATCATACTTCCTAGGTTTTGACTAAATTGGCTAATGTTTGATTGTGGAACTCTGTAGATGTTTATCACTGTGAGAGGTTTTTGTAGGTATTTGGATTTGAATTTAGCTACTATATATTCCCCATGTTCATCCCTTGTGCAAGTATTAGTGATACATTCTAGTTGGTCTGAGTAGTATATAGCTGTGCCACCCCCTTGTTGGTCTGGCCTACAGTTGTGTATGGCTGTGTAACCAGGAATGGCATAGACATCTGTAGTATCAGGCTTTAGCCAGGTTTCAGTTAGTGTAATGATGGACATATTGGCATGCAAGGAATTTAGTAATGCTAGGAGGTCATCGTAATGCTTGCTTAAAGATCTGATATTGTAGTTAAAGATAGTTATGTTGTTGTTGGCTCTGAGAAGTGCCTTTGATTGTTCTGCTGTGTAGTAATTACAGTAACTGTTTGAATCATTTAAGTAGACACGGACACCTAGCCCAGTCGTAGACTGGTAGTAGACACGGACGCCTCGTCAGTGTGTAGATTGGTGGCAGACGTAACGCGTCTCAAACACCATCAAGAGAGGAAGGGGAGACAAATCTCTCGCGGAAAGGTAGGTGATCCATGACTTTTTTTCTATTTTAAATGAGGTAGAGGACAGTACCCTAGCAGTGACGAATGTTTTTATTCTTAAAACAGAGATTAAACAGTGCATATACGCAGGAGATACCTGTTATACCTCTGGTTGTATATATGCAAGTGCATCCTATTGAGGTAGTTAAACTTGCTGCTGTATTCTCCAGGACGCTCCTCAAGAACAGTTCGTTCTGTGTATGACCTGTCTGTCCATGTTCTGTTATTTTTGTGAATGTAACACTTCTTCCTTTGTTAGTACACCGACCCAGAACTGTGAAGCTGCACACTCTTACCCAGGACATACACTGTGTAAAGCAGTACTGTACTTAACCTGTACTTAACTCTTTCGACCTGTACTTAACTCTGTGAAGAAGTGTCTTGTTTGCTCCCGTGGCCTGAACCAAGATGCCCTCCATCGAGCAACTTTACCAGCAACTTAAGGAAGAATTGAGGGCAGCGAAGATGGAGATACGGCGATTGACCGAGGAAAACAAGAGGATTCGTAGTAGTCCTCCTGTTTCGAGTCCTCAGGTCAAGAAGGGATCGTGGTCAGTGGCTGGACAGCAGGGGACGACGAAGTTGACGATCAAGAAGACGAATGGAAAGCCAGAAACGATGAAGAAGAAAGAGACTGCTGTGGAAACTTCCGTGGAAACCTCCAACGCATTCTCGGTGCTACCCGACGAATGTGAGTCTACTACTGGGATCGTCACGACGAACGACAACAAGGAAGGTAAGAATATTGTTGTTGTTGGGGATAGCCAGGTTAGATACATGGATAGGGCATTCTGCTTGAAGGACAGGAGTAGGAGACAAAGGGTATGCTTTCCTGGGGCTGGGATGGAGGACATTGTTAGCCGGCTTGACAACATCATGAACGGTAATGGGATCAATCCTATTATTTGCCTCAGTGCTGGAGGCAATGATGTAGGCAAGCGTAGAAGTGAGGATTTAGTTAGAAAGTTCAGGACAGCTATAGACATGATTAGGAAGAAGGGGGGGGCGCCCTGTTATATGTGGCATTTTGCCAAGAAGAGGTGTTGGTAATGAATGGTTGTCCAGAGCAATTGGTATTAATTGTTGGCTGGATAAACACTGTAAGGATAATGCAGTACCATTCATTGACAACTGGGACAACTTCTATGGCCGAAATGACATGTATGCCAGGGATGGGGTTCACTTATCCAGGGCAGGTGTGGGTTTTCTTGCTAACTCAGTTGAGGGGGTTGTTAGGACTTTAAACTAGGATTAGTTAGAGGTATGGGTTTAGAAATGATTAATAATGAGTATGGATATATTGACTTATGCTCTGATATTAAGAATCTTAATAGTAACTGTCATGGACTAACTCTGGGTAATGATAATTTCAGAAATTGTGTAAAAACAAAGATGAATAGGAAAAATGTGCAGAAGAAAAAACATATGATGGTATTTTATGCTAACAGTCGAAGTGCAAGAAATAAAATTAATGAACTACGTTTGGTAGCATGTGCTGGGAACTTTGATATCATTGCATTAACTGAAACGTGGTATGATTTAAAGAGTCGGGATATGACTGTTGAGTGTAATATTCAGGGATTTAAGTTATTCAATGTGGATAGATGTAATGGGAAGGGGGGAGGAGTTGCATTGTATGTTCGAGAAAATATTAATTGTTGCATAAAAACAGGTATAAAAATAGATGGAGCAGTAACAGAGTCTGTTTGGGTAGAGTTCGTGGAGGGTCAAGAAAAACTAATTCTAGGTGTAATATACCGACCTCCAGGCTTGGATCACAATAGAGGGAGACTTCTTTGGGACGAAATTGTTAGGGCTTCTGTACACAGTAACGTAGTCATAGTAGGGGACTTTAACTTTAGCCAAATTGACTGGAATTCTTTGACAGGTAATCTAGAGTCCAGTGACTTCATGGAAACAGTTCAGGACTGTTTTCTGAAACAGAGTGTAACTGAACCTACCAGGGGTAATAATTTGCTAGACCTAGTCTTGTCAAATAAGGAAACACTCGTGAATAATCTGGAGATCACTGAAGAGCTTGGCACAAGTGATCACAAATCCATCACCTTTAGCATTAATTGGGAATGCAAGAATAATGATAATACAGTAAAAATCCCCGATTTTCGTTCTGCCGATTATAATGGACTTAGGGAACATCTGTCTAATCTTGATTGGGGTTATCTAGCTAATGATTTTATTGACGATAATCATACTTATGAATATGAAGGGATCTGCTTTTATGATTGTTTTCTTAATAATGTACACAGTGCCCAGAGTATATACATTCCCCAGAGAGAAATTAGGTCTAATAATAACGATCCCAAATGGGTTAACAGGAGGCTAAAGCATCTATTAGGGGAGAAAAGGGGAATTTATAGGCGCATCAGAAGAGGAGAGGTTAACCTTACTGACCAATATGTTCAGCTTAAAAGAGAAGTAAAAAAAGCGATTAGAAAGGCTAAACGTGACTATGAAATTAGAGTTGCTAATGAATCAAAGACTAATCCAAAGGGGTTCTTTCAAGTGTATAGGACGAAGGTGAAGGAAAAAGTAGGACCTCTGAAATCCGGGAATGGACAGCTGACGGATAATGAACTGGAAATGTGTTCCTTATTTAATGACTATTTTTTGTCAGTTTTTACACAGGAAGATGTAAATGAGATTCCAGTAATTAACAATTATTTAGTTCCTGATGAATTCAAGTTAACTAATATTACTGTCACGAGGGACATGGTTATTAAACAGATAGACAAACTGAAACAAAATAAGTCCCCGGGACCCGATGAGTTGTTTTCAAGGGTACTTAAGGAATGCAAGATGGAGCTTAGTCAGCCATTAACGAGTGTATTCAATGCGTCCATCCTTACCAGTGTTGTGCCAGAGATGTGGAAGATGGCTAATGTGGTTCCTATATTCAAATCAGGGGATAAGTCCACTCCTTCAAATTACCGTCCAATAAGCCTGACATCTATAGTGGGCAAGTTATTAGAATCAATTATAGCTGACATTGTCAGAAGTCACCTTGAAGAGCATAACCTGATAAATGAATCTCAGCATGGATTCACGAGAGGTCGTTCCTGCCTGACAAACTTACTGACGTTCTTCAATAGAACATTTGAGGCAGTTGACAGTGATAAGGAATATGATATTGTTTATTTGGATTTTAGTAAAGCCTTCGACAGAGTACCTCACAAGAGACTCTTAAGAAAAGTGGCAGCTCATGGTATAGGAGGTAAAGTTCTAGCATGGATTGAGGCATGGCTTACCAATAGAAAGCAGAGATGTGGAAAAAGACACTTATGTACAGTTCAGGACATTTATTAAAGGAAACGTTTCGCCACGAGTGGCTTCTTCAGTCCTAATACAGAGAAAACTAAGAAAACACACATATATATAGTGGTGGGAGTCAGGTGAGGTGAAGCGTGGGTAGAGGTGGTGGTAGTAGTAGTAGTAGTAGTAATGGAACTAAGGAGGTGAGGTTAGAGAGGGACCTGCTGGCATCAAGTAACACCAGTTCCCAGGATGGGTAATATCCTCTTGCTTAGTAATTTTGAAATACTGTAACTACCGGATTTTTGCTTTATAGTGTTACTGACAGAAATTAGTGCAGCTTCAATGCATTTTCTCCGTCTTAAGTCGTCTTCTTTAATAACTAGTTTAGCTTCATTGAATTTCATGAGGTGTCCAACATCGTCTCTATGTTGAACACATGCGTTTTTGCGGTCATCATTTCTGCAAGCATTTTTGTGTTCTGCTATTCTAATGTCCAGAGTTCTGGCTGTTTCCCCTACATATACTTTGTCACACCCCCCACATGGTATAGTGTAGATTCCTGCACTTGTGCCAGAATCATGCTTGGGTTTTTGTATCAGGTTCCTAATAGTAGTTGAAGAGCTGGTAGATATTTTAGCCAGTTTTCTGTCAAACATTTTTGAAACATTAGTGGCAACGTTGCTGACCGGTAAAACGATGTAACTTGGAGGCTTTTCTTCAATTGCAGGAAACGTGCAACACGTATCCTCAGCAAGACCAACACCTATCAAATTGAAGAAAAGCCTCCAAGTTACATCGTTTTACCGGTCAGCAACGTTGCCACTAATGTTTCAAAAATGTTTGACAGAAAACTCTTTAAATCATACCACGTTTCAGTTAATGCAATGATATCAAAGTTCCCAGCACATGCTACCAAACGTAGTTCATTAATTTTATTTCTTGCACTTCGACTGTTAGCATGGTGACGTGTACTTAGCTCAGTGGTGACGTGTACTTAGCTCTGTGAAGACCTGTTTGTGTGCTCTTGAGTGGTGACCTGTACTTTGAGTGCTGACCTGTACTTAACTCTGTGAAGAAGTGTCTTGTTTGCTCCCGTGGACTGAACCAAGATGCCCTCCATCGAGCAACTTTACCAGCAAGTTAAGGAAGAATTGAAGGCAGCGAAGATGGAGATACGGCGATTGACCGAGGAAAACAAGAGGATTCGTAGTAGTCCTCCTGTTTCGAGTCCTCAGGTCAAGAAGGGATCGTGGTCAGTGGCTGGACAGCAGGGGACGACGAAGTTGACGATCAAGAAGACGAATGGAAAGCCAGAAACGATGAAGAAGAAAGAGACTGCTGTGGAAACTCCCGTGGAAACCTCCAACGCATTCTCGGTGCTTCCCGACGAATGTGAGTCTACTACTGGGATCGTCACGACGAACGACAAGGAAGGTAAGAATATTGTTGTTGTTGGGGATAGCCAGGTTAGATACATGGATAGGGCATTCTGCTTGAAGGACAGGAGTAGGAGACAAAGGGTATGCTTTCCTGGGGCTGGGATGGAGGACATTGTTAGCCGGCTTGACAACATCATGAACGGTAATGGGATCAATCCTATTATTTGCCTCAGTGCTGGAGGCAATGATGTAGGCAAGCGTAGAAGTGAGGATTTAGTTAGAAAGTTCAGGACAGCTATAGACATGATTAGGAAGAAGGGGGGGCGCCCTGTTATATGTGGCATTTTGCCAAGAAGAGGTGTTGGTAATGAATGGTTGTCCAGAGCAATTGGTGTCAATTGCTGGCTGGACAAATACTGTAAGGAAAATGCGGTGACATTCATTGACAACTGGGACCTCTTCTATGGCAGAAATGACATGTATGCCAGGGATGGGGTTCACTTATCTAGGTGTGGGGTGGGAGCACTGGCCAACGCAGTGGAGGGAGCTGTTAGGTCTTTAAACTAGGAATAGTTAGTGGTATGGGTTTCTGCGGGAAAACTGTGAAGTCTCAGGGTAGTAATATGAGTACTAGGAGAACTACTAATAGGCAAAATGAGGTGGATATCGGAAAGCCAGTGGCACTAATTGACAAGGACAGTAATAGGTTTAGTAGAATAACAGAAAGGAGCAGGAATGATAAAGAGAAAGGAGGGTCCTTAAGTATATATTACACAAATAGTCGCAGTGCTAGGAATAAGATGGACGAGTTGAGACTAGTTGCTAGTGCAGGTAACATAGATGTATTTGCCATTACTGAGACGTGGTTTAATTCAAAAAGTCGGGACATGCCTGCAGAATGTCACATTCAGGGTTTCAAATTGTTCCAAGTAGATAGAAGTATCGGGAAGGGGGGTGGGGTGGCATTGTATGTCCGAGATCGCTTGAACTGTTGCATTAAAACGGGTATTAAGTCTGAAGTAACACATACAGAGTCTGTTTGGATAGAATTCTCAGAGGGGCATGAAAAATTAACTTTAGGTGTGATATACCGTCCCCCAAATTTAGATAGGGACCAGGGAAGACTACTATGGGAGGAAATTGTTAGGGCCACAAGGCACGATAATGTAGTAATTCTAGGAGACTTTAACTTTAGTCATATTGATTGGAATTTCTTGACTGGGAATTTAGAATCATACGACTTCTTAGAAGTAGTTCAGGATTGTTTTCTGAAGCAGTTTGTGACAGAACCTACAAGGGGTAATAACCTGCTTGACTTAGTTCTGGCAAACAATGAATCCCTTGTTAATAATTTAGAAGTTTCAGAAGAACTGGGTGCTAGCGACCACAAATCAATTACATTTAGAATTGAATGGAAGTATGATAGTAGGGATAACTCAGTAACAGTCCCAGATTTTCGCTTAGCAGATTACGATGGGCTTAGAGAACACTTATCATCTGTTGACTGGGGTAACGAAGAGAGCTATCAATATGACAGTTTTCTGAACACAATACATGCTGCTCAAAGAACATTTATCCCTTATAAAGAAATTAGATCAAATAGAAATGACCCAAAATGGATGAATAATAGGCTGAAATATCTACTAGGGCATAAGAAAGGAATTTATAGGCGTATCAAAAGAGGCGAGGGTCATCTTATGAATCAGTATATTGACACTAAGAGGGACATTAAAAAGGGGATAAGAAAAGCTAAAAGGGACTATGAAATTAAAGTTGCTAGGGATTCTAAAACTAACCCAAAAAGTTTTTTCCAGGTATATAGAACAAAAGTCAGAGATAAGATAGGTCCCCTTAAAAATAACTATGGGCATCTTACTGACAAAGAGAATGAAATGTGCTCGATTTTAAATAATTATTTTCTCTCGGTTTTTACACAGGAAGACACTAATAATATTCCGGTAATTAATTTTTATAGTGGATCAGAAGAAGATAAATTATGTAACATCACAGTCACTAGTGAAATGGTTGTGAAGCAGATAGACAGACTGAAGCAAAATAAGTCACCGGGTCCTGATGAGGTTTTTTCAAGGGTTCTAAAGGAATGCAAAATGGAAGTCTGTGAACCATTAACTAATATTTTTAATTTATCTCTTCAAACAGGTGCAGTGTCTGATATGTGGAAGATGGCTAATGTAATTCCTATTTTTAAAACAGGGGACAAGTCGTTACCGTCAAATTACCGCCCAATAAGCCTGACCTCAATTGTAGGCAAATTACTAGAGTCAATTATAGCTGAGATTATAAGAAGCCATCTCGATAAGCATAGCTTGATTAATGATACTCAGCATGGATTCACAAGAGGCCGGTCTTGTCTAACTAATTTATTAACTTTCTTCAGTAAAGCTTTTGAGGCTGTTGACCACGACAAAGAATTTGATATTATTTACTTAGATTTTAGTAAGGCATTTGACAGAGTTCCGCACCAAAGACTGTTGAAGAAAGTAGCAGCTCATGGCATTGGGGGAAGGGTGCTCTCGTGGATCGAATCATGGCTCACAGACAGGAAGCAAAGAGTGTCCATAAATGGGGTTAAATCCGAGTGGGGATCAGTAACAAGTGGCGTTCCACAGGGATCAGTCTTGGGCCCGTTGTTGTTTATAATATATATCAATGATCTTGATGAAGGAATTACTAGTGATATGAGCAAATTCGCCGATGACACGAAGATAGGTAGGATAATTGATTCAAACGTAGATGTTAGGGAACTTCAGGAGGATTTAGACAAACTCTACTCTTGGTCAGAAAAGTGGCAGATGCAGTTCAATGTAGATAAATGCAAGGTTCTGAAGCTCGGGAGTGTCCATAACCCTAGCACTTATAAGTTAAATAATGTAGAACTTAACCATACAGATTGCGAAAAGGACTTGGGGGTTATGGTAAGCAGCAACCTTAAACCAAGACAGCAATGCCTAAGCGTACGTAATAAGGCAAATAGATTACTGGGATTTATATCAAGAAGTGTAAGCAACAGAAGTCCAGAGGTCATACTGCAGCTTTATACATCATTAGTAAGGCCTCACCTAGATTATGCAGCTCAATTCTGGTCTCCATATTACAGAATGGACATAAATTCGTTAGAAAACATTCAGCGTAGGATGACTAAATTAATACATAGCATTAGAAATCTTCCTTATGAAGAAAGATTGAAGACTCTTAAGTTACATTCACTTGTTAGACGAAGAATGAGGGGAGACCTGATCGAAGTGTATAAATGGAAGATAGGTGTTAATAAAGGGGATATTAACAAGGTCTTGAGGATATCTCTCCAAGAGAGAACCCGCAGTAATGGATTTAAATTAGATAAGTTTAGATTTAGAAAGGACATAGGCAAGTATTGGTTTGGAAATAGGGTAGTTGATGAGTGGAACAGTCTACCTAGTTGGGTTATTGAGGCTAGGACTTTGGGTAGTTTCAAATTTAGGTTGGATAAGTACATGAGTGGGAGGGGTTGGATTTGAGTGGGACTTGCACATCAGAGCTTATTTCTTGGGTAGCATTGAAAATTGGGTGGGTCAAATGTTTGTTAGTGGGATGAATTGTAAAGGACCTGCCTAGTATGGGTCAACAGGCCTGCTGCAGTGTTCCTCCTTTCTTATGTTCTTATGTTCTTAAATATCTACCAGCTCTTCAACTACTATTAGGAACCTGATACAAAAACCCAAGCATGATTCTGGCACACTATACCATGTGGGGGGTGTGACAAAGTATATGTAGGGGAAACAGCCAGAACTCTGGACATTAGAATAGCAGAACACAAAAATGCTTGCAGAAATGATGACCGCAAAAACGCATGTGTTCAACATAGAGACGATGTTGGACACCTCATGAAATTCAATGAAGCTAAACTAGTTATTAAAGAAGACGACTTAAGACGGAGAAAATGCATTGAAGCTGCACTAATTTCTGTCAGTAACACTATAAAGCAAAAATCCGGTAGTTACAGTATTTCAAAATTACTAAGCAAGAGGATATTACCCATCCTGGGAACTGGTGTTACTTGATGCCAGCAGGTCCCTCTCTAACCTCACCTCCTTAGTTCCATTACTACTACTACTACTACCACCACCTCTACCCACGCTTCACCTCACCTGACTCCCACCACTATATATATGTGTGTTTTCTTAGTTTTCTCTGTATTAGGACTGAAGAAGCCACTCGTGGCGAAACGTTTCCTTTAATAAATGTCCTGAACTGTACATAAGTGTCTTTTTCCACATCTTGTCGGTATCACCATACCATTTCCTCAGAAAGCAGAGAGTTACCATTAATGGAGTGAAATCTGAATGGGGATTAGTCACTAGTGGCGTTCCACAAGGATCAGTTTTAGGCCCTCTCTTGTTCATAATTTACATTAATGACCTTGATGAAGGGATTACTAGTGACATGAGTAAGTTTGCTGATGATACAAAGATAGGCCGTATAATTCACTCTGAGGAGGATATCAATGAACTCCAGGACGATTTGAACAAATTAATGTCTTGGTCTGAGAAATGGCAGATGAAGTTTAATGTGGATAAGTGTAAGGTACTTGCCCTTGGTAATGAAAATAACCCTCGAAGCTATAATCTAGGTGAAGTAGAGCTTGGTCATACAGAATGTGAAAAAGACTTGGGAGTCATGGTAAGCAGAAATCTAAAGCCAAGACAGCAGTGCCTCAGTGTGCGCAACAAGGCCAACAGATTACTTGGATTTATCTCAAGAAGTATAAGTAACAGAAGTCCAAAAGTTATTTTACAGCTCTATACATCACTAGTGAGGCCTCATTTAGATTATGCTGCTCAGTTTTGGTCCCCTTACTACAGGATGGACGTGGACTCATTGGAGAACATACAGAGAAGAATGACTAAAATGATTTACTGTGTAAGGAACCTCCCGTATGAAGATACTTAAAGCCTTAAATCTCACCTCTCTGGAGAGGCGTAGAATGAGGGGAGATATCATTGAAGTGTATAAGTGGATGACGGGCATAAACAAGGGAGACATTAATAAAGTACTGAGGGTGTCGAACCAGGTAAGAACCAGGAATAATGGATTTAAGTTGGATAAATTTAGATTTAGAAAGGACATAGGTAAGTACTGGTTTTCTAACAGAGTTGTAGATGTGGAAAAAGACACTTATGTACAGTTCAGGACATTTATTAAAGGAAACGTTTCGCCACGAGTGGCTTCTTGGACTGAAGAAGCCACTCGTGGCGAAACGTTTCCTTTAATAAATGTCCTGAACTGTACATAAGTGTCTTTTTCCACATCTTGTCGGTATCACCATACCATTTCCTCAGAGTTGTAGATGCGTGGAACAGTCTTCCCAGTGGGGTGATAGAGGCTAGGACCTTGGGTAGCTTTAAGAAGAGACTGGACAAATATATGAGTGGGAGGGGCTGGGTTTGATTGGTGTTGGGGGGTGCGGGAGTTGTTTCTTGAGTAGCTTTAGGTAGATGTCGTTTTGATAAGGACCTGCCTCGTATGGGCCAGTAGGCCTTCTGCAGTGTTCCTACATTCTTATGTTCTTATGTTCTTATTACCCAGGACCCACACTGTGTAACAGTACATTGTTACCCAGGACACACTGTGTAAAGTAGTACATTATTACCCAGGACCCACACTGTGTAAAGCAGAACATTACCCAGGACACACTGTGTAAAGCAGTACATTATAACCCAGGACCCACACTGTGTAAAGCAGTACATTATTACCCAGGACCCACACTGTGTAAAGCAGACTCGATTGAGAAGGCCATTGGTGAAATGCCTATGATTTTAAACTGATGGAAGATAGAGGTATGGGTGTGTGTGGGAAACAAGCAGGTTGCAACACTTGGGTTGGAAACAGTAAATGTATAAAAGGCATTCAGCATGAAGTTATAAATAAAGACAATAGATCAGGTCAGCAAACAAAGGGGGACAGCAGAGGGCAGCAAGGGACTAGCTCCCTTAAGGTTTACTATACTAATAGCAGGAGTGTAAGAAATAAGATAGATGAGCTAAGATTAATTGCAAGTGCAGGAGACATAGATATTATTGCTATAACAGAGACCTGGCTCAATCTGAAAGATAGAGAGATGCCCTCTGAATGTCACATACAAGGCTATAAATTATTCCACACTGACAGGGTCAACAGGAAAGGTGGTGGAGTAGCGATGTATGTCAGAGACAATTTAAATTGTTGTGTTAGACAAGATATTAAATTAGAAGCGTCAGCCACTGAATCTGTTTGGTTACAGCTTCTCGAGGGCCGAGAAAAACTAATTTTGGGTGTGATTTACAGGGCCCCAAATCTTGATAGGGAGTGCAGTAAACTTCTATGGGACGAAATTCGTAAGGCATCTACATACGAAAATGTTGTGCTAATGGGAGATTTCAACTATAGACAGATTGACTGGAGCAATTTGACAGGAAATTTAGAGTCAGGTGACTTTCTTGATACGATCCAGGATTGTTTTTTAAAACAGTTTGTGACAGAGCCAACTAGGGGAAATAACCTCCTTGACTTGGTTCTTGCCAGTAGGGAAACACTAATTAATAATCTTGAGGTTAATGATGAGCTTGGGGAAAGTGATCACAAATCACTCAGTTTTAATATATCATGGAATTCCCCTAATAATGGCAATCAAGTCTCCGTCCCTGACTTTCGCTTGGCTGATTTCATAGGACTGAAAAATTACTTAGGTGGGCTGAACTGGAATGACCTGACTAAGGGTCAGGTAGGTGGTGATGGTTGCCGATATGATGCTTTCCAGGGCATAGTTCTAGCTGCTCAGTCAAATTATGTTCCAAATAGGGAAATCAGATCAAACAAAAATGATCCTAAATGGATGAACAATAGATTAAAATATCTGATTGGTCAAAAGAGAGGCATATATAGGCAAATCAAAAGAGGAGAGGGGCAATTGAGAAATCGATATATTCAGTTAAAGAGAGAAATAAAAAAGGGAATTAGAAAACCAAAAAGAGATTATGAGGTTAAAGTTGCAAGAGAATCGAAGACTAACCCAAAAGGATTCTTTCAGGTATACAGAAGTAAGATCAGGGACAAGATAGGCCCACTCAAAAGTTCCTCGGGTCAGCTCACTGACAGTGATAAGGAAATGTGTAGAATTTTTAACACATACTTCCTCTCAGTTTTTACACAGGAGGATACCAGCGATATTCCAGTAATGATAAATTATGTAGAACAGGACGATAATAAACTGTGTACTATTAGGGTCACAAGTGACATGGTCCTTAGGCAAATAGATAAATTAAAACCTAACAAATCCCCAGGCCCTGATGAACTGTATGCAAGGGTTCTAAAGGAATGTAAAGAGGAGCTTAGCACACCTTTGGCTAATCTTTTCAACATATCACTACAAACTGGCATGGTGCCAGATAAGTGGAAAATGGCAAATGTGATACCTATTTTCAAAACAGGTGACAGGTCCTTAGCTTCGAACTATAGACCAATAAGCCTAACCTCCATAGTGGGAAAATTTATGGAATCAATAATTGCCGAGGCAGTTCGTAGCCACCTTGAAAAGCATAAATTAATCAACGAATCTCAGCATGGTTTTACAAAGGGGCGTTCCTGCCTTACGAATTTATTAACTTTTTTCACTAAGGTATTTGAGGAGGTAGATCATGGTAATGAATATGATATTGTGTATATGGACTTCAGTAAGGCTTTTGACAGGGTCCCACATCAGAGACTATTGAGGAAAATTAAAGCACATGGAATAGGAGGAGAAATTTTTTCCTGGATAGAGGCATGGTTGACAAATAGGCAGCAGAGAGTTTGCATAAATGGGGAGAAATCAGAGTGGGGAAGTGTCACGAGCGGTGTTCCACAGGGGTCAGTGTTGGGCCCCCTGCTGTTCACAATCTACATAAACGACATAGATGAGGGCATAAAGAGCGACATCGGCAAGTTTGCCGATGACACCAAAATAGGCCGTCGAATTCATTCTGACGAGGACATTCGAGCACTCCAGGAAGATTTGAATAGACTGATGCAGTGGTCGGAGAAGTGGCAGATGCAGTTTAATATAGACAAATGCAAAGTTCTAAATGTTGGACAGGACAATAATCATGCCACATATAAACTAAATAATGTAGATCTTAATATTACGGATTGCGAAAAAGATTTAGGAGTTCTGGTTAGCAGTAATCTGAAACCAAGACAACAGTGCATAAGTGTTCGCAATAAAGCTAATAGAATCCTTGGCTTCATATCAAGAAGCATAAATAATAGGAGTCCTCAGGTTGTTCTTCAACTCTATACATCCTTGGTTAGGCCTCATTTAGATTATGCTGCACAGTTTTGGTCACCTTATTACAGAATGGATATAAATTCTCTGGAAAATGTACAAAGGAGGATGACAAAGTTGATCCCATGTATCAGAAACCTTCCCTATGAGGATAGACTAAGGGCCCTGAATCTGCACTCTCTAGAAAGACGTAGAATTAGGGGGGATATGATTGAGGTGTATAAATGGAAGACAGGAATAAATAAAGGGGATGTAAATAGTGTGCTGAAAATATCTAGCCTAGACAGGACTCGCAGCAATGGTTTTAAGTTGGAAAAATTCAGATTCAGGAAGGATATAGGAAAGTACTGGTTTGGTAATAGAGTTGTGGATGAGTGGAACAAACTCCCAAGTACCGTTATAGAGGCCAGAACGTTGTGTAGCTTTAAAAATAGGTTGGATAAATACATGAGTGGATGTGGGTGGGTGTGAGTTAGACCTGATAGCTTGTGCTACCAGGTCGGTTGCCGTGTTCCTCCCTTAAGTCAATGTGACCTGACCTGACTAGGTTGGGTGCATTGGCTTAAGCCGGTAGGAGACTTGGACCTGCCTCGCATGGGCCAGTAGGCCTTCTGCAGTGTTCCTTCGTTCTTATGTTCTTATGTTCTTATTATTACCAAGGACCCACACTTTGTAACAGCACATTGTTACCCAGGACCCACACTGTGTAAAGCAGTACATTATTATCCAGGACCCACACTGTGTAAAGCAGTAATTATTACCCAGGACCCACATTGTGTAACAGTACACTGTTACCCAGGACCCACATAAGAACATAAGAACATAAGAACATAAGAACGAAGGAACACTGCAGAAGGCCTACTGGCCCATGCGAGGCAGGTCCAAGTCTCCTACCGGCTTAAGCCAAAGCACCCAACCTAACAGGTCAGGTCACATTGACTTAAGGGAGGAACACGGCAACCGACCTGTTAGCACAAGCTATCAGGTCTAACTCACACCCACCCACATCTACTCATGTATTTATCCAACCTATTTTTAAAGCTACACAACGTTCTGGCCTCTATAACGGTACTTGGGAGTTTGTTCCACTCATCCACAACTCTATTACCAAACCAGTACTTTCCTATATCCTTCCTGAATCTGAATTTTTCCAACTTAAAACCATTGCTGCGAGTCCTGTCTAGGCTAGATATTTTCAGCACACTATTTACATCCCCTTTATTTATTCCTGTCTTCCACTTATACACCTCAATCATATCCCCCCTAATTCTACGTCTTTCCAGAGAGTGCAGTTTCAGGGCCCTTAGTCTATCCTCATAGGGAAGGTTTCTGATACATGGGATCATCTTTGTCATCCTCCTTTGTACATTTTCCAGAGAATTTATATCCATTCTGTAATACGGTGACCAAAACTGTGCAGCATAATCTAAATGAGGCCTAACCAAGGATGTATAGAGTTGAAGAACAACCTGAGGACTCCTATTATTTATGCTTCTTGATATGAAGCCAAGGATTCTATTAGCTTTATTGCGAACACTTATGCACTGTTGTCTTGGTTTCAGATTACTGCTAACCAGAACTCCTAAATCTTTTTCGCAATCCGTAATATTAAGATCTACATTATTTAGTTTATATGTGGCATGGTTATTGTCCTGTCCAACATTTAGAACTTTGCATTTGTCTATATTAAACTGCATCTGCCACTTCTCCGACCACTGCATCAGTCTATTCAAATCTTCCTGGAGTGCTCGAATGTCCTCGTCAGAATGAATTCGACGGCCTATTTTGGTGTCATCGGCAAACTTGCCGATGTCGCTCTTTATGCCCTCATCTATGTCGTTTATGTAGATTGTGAACAGCAGGGGGCCCAACACTGACCCCTGTGGAACACCGCTCGTAACGCTTCCCCACTCTGATTTCTCCCCATTTATGCAAACTCTCTGCTGCCTATTTGTCAACCATGCCTCTATCCAGGAAAAAATTTCTCCTCCTATTCCATGTGCTTTAATTTTCCTCAATAGTCTCTGATGTGGGACCCTGTCAAAAGCCTTACTGAAGTCCATATACACAATATCATATTCATTACCATGATCTACCTCCTCAAATACCTTAGTGAAAAAAGTTAATAAATTCGTAAGGCAGGAACGCCCCTTTGTAAAACCATGTTGAGATTCGTTGATTAATTTATGCTTTTCAAGGTGGCTACGAACTGCCTCGGCAATTATTGATTCCATAAATTTTCCCACTATGGAGGTTAGGCTTATTGGTCTATAGTTCGAAGCTAAGGACCTGTCACCTGTTTTGAAAATAGGTATCACATTTGCCATTTTCCACTTATCTGGCACCATGCCAGTTTGTAGTGATATGTTGAAAAGATTAGCCAAAGGTGTGCTAAGCTCCTCTTTACATTCCTTTAGAACCCTTGCATACAGTTCATCAGGGCCTGGGGATTTGTTAGGTTTTAATTTATCTATTTGCCTAAGGACCATGTCACTTGTGACCCTAATGGTGCACAGTTTATTATCGTCCTGTTCTACATAATTTATCATTACTGGAATATCGCTGGTATCCTCCTGTGTAAAAACTGAGAGGAAGTATGTGTTAAAAATTCTACACATTTCCTTATCACTGTCAGTGAGCTGACCCGAGGAACTTTTGAGTGGGCCTATCTTGTCCCTGATCTTACTTCTGTATACCTGAAAGAATCCTTTTGGGTTAGTCTTCGATTCTCTTGCAACTTTAACCTCATAATCTCTTTTTGCTTTTCTAATTCCCTTTTTTATTTCTCTCTTTAACTGAATATATCGATTTCTTAATTGCCCCTCTCCTCTTTTGATTTGCCTATATATGCCTCTCTTTTGACCAATCAGATATTTTAATCTATTGTTCATCCATTTAGGATCAATTTTGTTTGATCTGATTTCCCTATTTGGAACATAATTTGACTGAGCAGCTAGAACTATGCCCTGGAAAGCATCATATCGGCAACCATCACCACCTACCTGACCCTTAGTCAGGTCATTCCAGTTCAGCCCACCTAAGTAATTTTTCAGTCCTATGAAATCAGCCAAGCGAAAGTCAGGGACGGAGAATAGATTCGATTTATTAGGGGAATTCCATGATATGTTAAAACTGAGTGATTTGTGATCACTCTCCCCAAGCTCATCATTAACCTCAAGATTATTAATTAGTGTTTCCCTACTGGCAAGAACCAAGTCAAGGAGGTTATTTCCCCTAGTTGGCTCTGTCACAAACTGTTTTAAAAAGCAATCCTGGATCGTATCAAGAAAGTCACCCGACTCTAAATTTCCTGTCAAATTGCTCCAGTCAATCTGTCTATAGTTGAAATCTCCCATTAGCACAACATTTTCGTATGTAGATGCCTTACGAATTTCGTCCCATAGAAGTTTACTGCACTCCCTATCAAGATTTGGGGCCCTGTAAATCACACCCAAAATTAGTTTTTCTCGGCCCTCGAGAAGCTGTAACCAAACAGATTCAGTGGCTGACGCTTCTAATTTAATATCTTGTCTAACACAACAATTTAAATTGTCTCTGACATACATCGCTACTCCACCACCTTTCCTGTTGACCCTGTCAGTGTGGAATAATTTATAGCCTTGTATGTGACATTCAGAGGGCATCTCTCTATCTTTCAGATTGAGCCAGGTCTCTGTTATAGCAATAATATCTATGTTTCCTGCACTTGCAATTAATCTTAGCTCATCTATCTTATTTCTAACACTCCTGCTATTAGTATAGTAAACCTTAAGGGAGCTAGTCCCTTGCTGCCCTCTGCTGTCCCCCTTTGTTTGCTGACCTGTTCTATTGTCTTTATTTATAACTTCATGCTGAATGCCTTTTATACATTTACTGTTTCCAACCCTAGTGTTGCAACCTGCTTGTTTCCCACACACACCCATACCTCTATCTTCCATCAGTTTAAAATCATAGGCATTTCACCAATGGCCTTCTCAATTGAGTCTGCAAGTGCTACCACCCCTGCCCCAGAGAGATGTACCCCATCCCTTGCATACATATCATGTTTGCCATAAAAGTTGTTCCAGTTGTCAATGAATGGGATTGCAAGTTCCTTGCAGTATCTGTCTAGCCAGCAATTTACACCAATTGCCCTAGACAACCATTCATTTCCTACTCCCCTTCTAGGCAAGATGCTACATATGATTGGGATCCCTCCCTTAGACTTAATGAAATCTATAGCTGACCTGTACTTATCTAGCAGCTCTTCTCTCCTACCCTTCCCAATATCATTTCCACCAGCACTGAGACAGATAATGGGCTTGTTCCCATTACCTGACATGATATTATCCAGCCTGTTGACAATGTCCCCAACACCAGCTCCAGGGAAGCACACTCTATCTCTCATCTTCTTATTCCTATTACAAAAAGCACGGTCAACATATCTTACCTGAGAGTCACCAACCACAAGAATGCGCTTACCTTCATTAGCAGGGGCAGTAGTACCCTTACCTTCACTGGCCACTGAAGTACATTCATCCTGGAGAACAGAGAAGCGATTTCCTACCTTCAGATCTTCACTCTTAACTTTCCTTACTCTGATGCGCCTCCCATTACTGTGAACAACTCGCCACTTGTAGCAGGTGCTGGACTGCACCTCACTGCTGGTAGCCGTTGCTACCTCCCCACCTACAGCCTCCTCACAGTGAGAGACAGACTGCACCCCACTGCTAGAAGCCTCATTCCCCACATCTCCAACCACCTCACACTCTCTCCCAGGCCCATTGAGGTGGACCTTCAGCCTCCTAATCTCCTCCTGGAGAAGCAAGACCTCCTCCTTCAACTCTCCAACCTCAGATTTTAAAACACTGCAGAAGCAAGCCATGCTTTGTAACCGTCCACGCTAATCCCCAAAGCAGCTCAGGGTCTGTGACCTCACGTGACGACTGACCACTGAACACTGACCACTGAACATTGTGTAATAGTACATTGTTACCCAGGACCACACTGTGTAGCAGTACATTACCCAGGACACTGTGTAAAGCCGTACATTACCCAGGACTCACACTGTAGCAGTACATTGTTACCCAGGACCCACACTGTGTAACAGTACATTGTTGCCCAGGACCCACACTGTGTAACAGTACATTGTTGCCCAGGACCCACACTGTGTAACAGTACATTGTTGCCCAGGACCCACACTGTGTAACAGTACATTGTTACCCAGGACCCACACTGTGTAACAGTACATTGTTACCCAGGATACACACTGTAACAGTACATTGTTACCCAGGATACACACTGTGTAACAGTACATTGTTACCCAGGATACACACTGTATAACAGTACATTGCTACCCAGGATACACACTGTGTAACAGTACATTGTTACCCAGGATACACACTGTAACAGTGCATTGTTACCCAGGACCCACACCGTAACAGTACATTAACCAGGACCCACACTAACAGTGCATTGTTACCCAGGACCCACACTGTAACAGTACATTGTTACCCAGGACCCACACTGTAACAGTACATTGTTACCCAGGACCCACACTGTAACAGTACATTGTTACCCAGGACCCACAATGTAACAGTACATTGTTACCCAGGACCCACACTGTAACAGTACATTGTTACTCAGGACCCACACTAACAGTACATTGTTACCCAGGACCCACACTGTAGCAGTACATTGTTACCCAGGAGCCACACTGTGTGAAGCAGTACATTGTTACCCAGGATACACACTGTGAAGCAGTACATTGTTACCCAGGACCCACACTGTGTAGCAGTACATTGTTACTCAGGACCCACACTGTGTGTAGCAGTACAGTGTTACTCAGGACCCAGTGTGTGTAGCAGCACATTGTTACTCAGAACCCACACTGCGTGTAGCAGTACATTGTTACTCAGGAAACACACTGTGTGTAGCAGTACATTGTTACTCAGGACCCACACTGCGTGTAGCAGTACATTGTTACTCAGGAAACACACTGTGTGTAGCAGTACATTGTTACTCAGGACCCACACTGTGTGTAGCAGTACATTGTTACTCAGGACCCACACTGTGTAGCAGTACATTGTTACTCAGGACCCACACTGTGTGTAGCAGTACATTGTTACTCAGGACCCACACTGTGTAGCAGTACATTGTTACTCAGGACCCACATTGTGTGTAGCAGTACATTGTTACTCAGGACCCACACTGCGTGTAGCAGTACACTGTTACTCAGGACCCACACTGTGTGTAGCAGTACACTGTTACCCAGGACCCACACTGTAGCAGTACACTGTTACCCAGGACCCACACTGTGTGTAGCAGTACACTGTTACCCAGGACCCACAGTGTAGCAGTACACTGTTACCCAGGACCCACACTGTGTGTAGCAGTACACTGTTACCCAGGACCCACACTGTGTGTAGCGGTACACTGTTACTCAGGACCCACACTGTGTGTAGCAGTACATTGTTACTCAGGAAACACACTGTGTGTAGCAGTACATTGTTACTCAGGACCCACACTGCGTGTAGCAGTACATTGTTACTCAGGAAACACACTGTGTGTAGCAGTACATTGTTACTCAGGACCCACACTGTGTGTAGCAGTACACTGTTACCCAGGACCCACACTGTAGCAGTACACTGTTACCCAGGACCCACACTGTGTGTAGCAGTACACTGTTACCCAGGACCCACACTGTGTGTAGCAGTACACTGTTACCCAGGACCCACACTGTGTGTAGCAGTACACTGTTACCCAGGACCCACACTGTGTGTAGCAGTACATTGTTACTCAGGACCCACACTGCGTGTAGCAGTACATTGTTACTCAGGAAACACACTGTGTGTAGCAGTACATTGTTACTCAGGACCCACACTGCGTGTAGCAGTACATTGTTACTCAGGACCCACACTGTGTGTAGCAGTACATTGTTACTCAGGAAACACACTGTGTGTAGCAGTACATTGTTACTCAGGACCCACACTGCGTGTAGCAGTACATTGTTACTCAGGACCCACACTGTGTGTAGCAGTACATTGTTACTCAGGAAACACACTGTGTGTAGCAGTACATTGTTACTCAGGAAACACACTGCGTGTAGCAGTACACTGTTACTCAGGACCCACACTGTGTGTAGCAGTACACTGTTACCCAGGACCCACACTGTGTGTAGCAGTACATTGTTACTCAGGACCCACATTGTGTGTAGCAGTACACTGTTACCCAGGACCCACACTGCGTGTAGCAGTACATTGTTACTCAGGACCCACACTGTGTAGCAGTACACTGTTACCCAGGACCCACACTGTGTGTAGCAGTACATTGTTACTCAGGACCCACATTGTGTGTAGCAGTACACTGTTACTCAGGACCCACACTGCGTGTAGCAGTACACTGTTACTCAGGACCCACACTGTGTGTAGCAGTACACTGTTACCCAGGACCCACACTGCGTGTAGCAGTACACTGTTACTCAGGACCCACACTGCGTGTAGCAGTACACTGTTACCCAGGACCCACACTGCGTGTAGCAGTACACTGTTACTCAGGACCCACACTGTGTGTAGCAGTACACTGTTACTCAGGACCCACACTGTGTGTAGCAGTACACTGTTACCCAGGACCCACACTGTGTGTAGCAGTACAGTGTTACCCAGGACCCCCACTGTGTTAATAAAATTGTCTCTAAGTGTAATCTTCAGTTGTATTTAAAAAAGTTAACATTGTATTCTCCGCTTATTTGAACCAGTTTTCTGTGAGAACTGACAATATTATTTCCTGCCAGTCACGGAGGGTAAACTACTACTAGCCAGGGAGGGTAAACTATTACTAGCCAGGGAGGGTAAACTATTACTAGCCAGGGAGGGTAAACTATTACTAGCCAGGGAGGGTAAACTATTACTAGCCAGCGAGGGTAAACTATTACTAGCCAGCGAGGGTAAACTATTACTAGCCAGCGAGGGTAAACTATTACTAGCCAGCGAGGGTAAGCTATTACTAGCCAGCGAGGGTAAACCATTACTAGTCAGGAAAGGTAAACAAAAACAACTAATTCCGATCACAACCTAATCGATATAGGGGTCCTGATCAGCAGAATGCATATACCTGTGAAGGTGTCTTCACAAAATACAACTTCAACAACAAGAACATCAACTGGGACCAGGTAAACCATGTCCTAAATTAAACATGTTGGGAAGATATCTTAAATGACATGGATCCAAACCAGTTCCTTGAAAGGATCAACTTCCTGGCAGCTGAAGCATGTTCTAGGCATATTCCCCTAAGAAAGAAGAAGAGCAGGAGTAAACTGGAGAAAGACGCTCCCTCTACAGAAGACGACGAAGAGTCACTGAGCTCCTCAGGAGTGTTAAAATATCTGATACACGAAAGGAGGAGCTGACCAGGGAAGTGGAAACTATCGAACTTATGTTAAATGACTCTTACAGGAACCAGGAGAGACAGGAGGAGCTTAAAACTATTAGTGAAATTGAAAGAAATTCGAAATATTTCTTTTCATACGCCAAAAACAAGGCAAATACCACATCTAGTATCGGGCCCTTTTCTCAGACAGGATGGGACTTACACAGATGACAACAAGGAAATGAGTGAAATACTGAAATCCCAGTACGACTCTGTGTTTAGTGAGCCACTAATCAGTCTGAGGATCGACGACCCAAATGATTTCTTCATGACTGAGCCTCATAACTCCATAAATGCATGCCAGATTTCCGACATTGCTCTAACTCCAATAGACCTCGAAAAAACGATTGACAACATGCCCATGCACTCAGCCCCGGGCCCAGACTCGTGGAACTCTGTATTCATTAAGAACTGCAAGAAACCCCTCTCGAGTGCCCTAAGTACACTGTGGAGGAGGAGCTTGGACATGGGTGAAATTCCACAGTCACTTAAAACAACGGATATAGCTCCACTCCATAAAGGTGGCAGCAAAGCATTAGCTAAGAACTATAGACCAATAGCTCTGACGTTCCACATCATAAAAACCTTTGAGTGCTAAGAAGCAGGATTGCAAATCACCTGGATTCCCAAAATCTCCACAATCCAGGGCAACATGGGTTCAGGGCAGGTCGCTCCTGCCTCTCACAACTACTGGATCACTATGATATGGCCTTGGATGCACTGGAAGAAAATCAGAATGCAGATGTAATATACACAGACTTTGCAAAAGCGTTTGACAAATGCGATCATGACATAATAGCCCATAAAATACGTGCTAGAGGAATAACTGGGAAAATGGGGAGATGGATCTTCAACTTCCTAACAAATCGAACACAAAGAGTAGTGGGCAACAGAGTTAAATCGGAGGCTGCTATTGTGAAGAGCTCTATTCCACAAGGCACAGTACTCGCCCCCATCTTATTCCTCATCCTGATATCAGAGATATACACCACAGCACCGTATCATCCTTTGCGGATGATACTAGGATCTGCATGAGGCTGTCATCTGCTGAGGACGCGCTTAACCTCCAAGAAGATATAAACAAAGTTTTCCAATGGGCAACGGAGAACAATATGATGTTCAATGAGGACAAATTCCAACTACTCCGTTATGGAAAACTGGAGGAGATAATAACTAGAACACAGAGTATACTATAAACTCTAGCCATACAATAGAGCGGAAAAATAATGTAAGGGACCTGGGAGTAGTAATGTCTGAGGATCTCACTTTCAAGGATCACAACAGTGCCACGATCACAAGTGCAAAGAAAATGATAGGATGGATAATGAGAACGTTCAAAACGAGAGATGCCAAGCCAATGATGATCCTTTTCAAATCACTTGTTCTCTCTAGGCTGGCATACTGCTGTACACTAACATCTCCATTCAAAGCAGGTGAAATTGCAGATCTAGAGAGTGTACAGAGATCCTTTACTGCACGTATAAGTTCTGTCAAGCACCTTAACTACTGGGAACGCTTGGAAGCACTTGACTTGTACTCGTTGGAACGCAGGAGAGATCATAATCTACACATGGAAAATCCTGGAAGGAATGGTCCCGAATCTGCACATAGAAATCACTCCCTACGAAAGTAAAAGACTGGGCAGGCGATGCAAAATACCCCCAATTAAAAGTAGTGGGCGCCATTGGTACACCATAAGTGTCCGGGGCCCAAGACTGCTCAACGGCCTCCCATCAAGCATTAGGGGAATTACCAATAAACCCCTGGCTGCCTTGAAGAGAGAGCTGGACAGATACCTAAAGTCAGTGCCGGATCAGCCGGGCTGTGGCTCGTACGTTGGGCTGCGTGCGGCCAGCAGTAACAGCCCGGTTGATCAGGCCCTGATTCACCGGGAGGCCTGGTCATGGACCGGGCCGCGGGGGCGTTGATCCCCGGAATAACCTCCAGGTACTAGCCAGGGAGGGTAAACTATCACTAGCAACTGTGGGTAAATTGTCACTAGCCACTGAAGGTAAACTATCACTAGCCAGGGAGGGTAAACTATTACTAGCCAGGGAAGGTAAACTATTACTAGCCAGGGAAGGTAAACTATTACTAGCCAGGGAAGGTAAACTATTACTAGCCAGGGAGGGTAAACTATCTCTAGCCAGGGGGGGTAAACTATCACTAGCCAGGGAAGGTAAACTATTACTAGCCAGGGAAGGTAAACTATTACTAGCCAGGGAGGGTAAACTATTACTAGCCAGGGGGGGTAAACTATTACTAGCCAGTTGTGATGAATGGTTTGAAAACCGACAAGTTGAAGATAGACACTTATGCACCATATGGGAATCTTTATTTAGGAAACGTTTCGCCACACAGTGGCTTCATCAGCCCAATACAAAGCAGAGAGGTGCAAGAAGAGGAGATTGAGGTAATCAGTCAATCAGCCTGGAGTCGATGTGTTCAGTCCATCAATCTCTACAAGATTGATGGACTGAACACATCGACTCCAGGCTGAGGGACTGATTACCTCAATCTCCTCTTCTTGCACCTCTCTGCTTAGTATTGGGCTGATGAAGCCACTGTGTGGCGAAACGTTTCCTAAATAAAGATTCCCATATGGTGCATAAGTGTCTCAATCTTATTACTAGCCAGGGAGAGTAAACTATCACTAGCCAGGGGGAGTAAACTATTACTAGCCAGGGAGGGTAAACTATCACTAGCCACTGAGGGTAAACTATCACTAGCCAGGGAGAGTAAACTATCACTAGCCAGGGAGAGTATACTACTATCTAGAGAGGGTAAACTATTACTATCCAGGGAGGGTAAACTATCATGAAATCCATCGAAGGGGAACTAATACAATCCATCGAAGGGGGAACTAATACAATCTATGAAGATGGGAACTACCTTGTTACAACCGGAGGGGGTAACTACTACGCTACAACCGTGGGGGAAACTACCTTGCTACAACCGTGGGGGAACTACCTTGCTACAACCGTGGGGGAACTACCTTGCTACAACCGTGGGGGAACTACCTTGCTACAACCGTGGGGGAACTACTTTGCTACAACCGTGGGGGAACTACTTTGCTACAACCGTGGGGGAACTACCTTGCTACAACCGTGGGGGAACTACCTTGCTACAACCGTGGGGGAACTACCTTGCTACAACCGTGGGGAAACTACCGTGCTACAACCGTGGGGAAACTACCTTGCTACGACCGTGGGGGAACTACTTTGCTACAACCGTGGGGGAACTACTTTGCTACAACCGTGGGGGAACTACACCAAGACAAGCAAGCGTGGGGGGGGGGCACTAATACAAGGTTGTCTGTGCCTTATGTCGCTACACCAGTGTTAATATTGACACGAGAGAGGCGGTGACAGATGTCAGTACACACACCAGGGAGGGGAAGCGACAGTACACGCTATCTAGCAGGGGAAAACTACACTAACATACACCATCTAGGAGGGGGGACTGCACTAATACACACCATCTAGGAGGAGGAACTACACAAACACCATCTAGGAGGGGGAACTACACTAATACACACCATCTAGAAGGGGGAACTACACAAACACCATCTAAGAGGGGGAACTACACTAATACACACCATCTAGGAGGGGGAACTACACTAATACACACCATCTAGGAGGGAGAACTACACTAATACACACCATCTAGGAGGGGGAACTACACTAATGCACACCATCTAGGAGGGGGAACTACACTAATACACACCATCTAGGAGGGGGAACTACATTAATACACACCATCTAGGAGGGGGAACTACACAAACACCATCTAGGAGGGGGAACTACACAAACATCATCTAGGAGGGGGAACTACACAAACGCCATCTCGGGGGGGGAACTACACAAACACCATCTAGGAGGGGGAACTACACAAACACCATCTAGGAGGGGGAACTACACTATTACACACCATCAAGGAGGGGGAACTACACTAATACACACCATCTAGGAGGGAGAACTACACTAATACACACCATCAAGGAGAGGGAACTACACTAATACACACCATCTAGGAGGGGGAACTACACTAATACACACCATCTAGGAGGGGGAACTACACTAATACACACCATCAAGGAGGGGGAACTACACCAATACACACCATCTAGGAGGGGAAACTACACTAATACACACCATCTAGGAGGGGGGACTACACTAATACACACCATCAAGGAGGGGGAACTACACTAATACACACCATCTAGGAGGGGGAACTACACTAATACACACCATCAAGGAGGGGGAACTACACTAATACACACCATCTAGGAGGGGGAACTACACAAACACCATCTAGGAGGGGGAACTACACTAATACACACCATCTAGGAGGGGGAACTACACTAATACACACCATCTAGGAGGGGGAACTACACAAATACCATCTAGGAGGGGGAACTACACAAACACCATCTAGGAGGGGGAACTACATTAATACACACCATCTAGGAGGGGGAACTACACTAATACACACCATCTAGGAGGGGGAACTACACTAATACACACCATCTAGGAGGGGGAACTACACTAATACACACCATCTAGGAGGGGGAACTACACTAATACACACCATCTAGGAGGGGGAACTACACTAATACACACCATCAAGGAGGGGGAACTACACTAATACACACCATCTAGGAGGGGGAACTACACTAATACACACCATCTAGGAGGGGGAACTACACTAATACACACCAACTAGGAGGGGGAACTACACTAATACACCCCATCTAGGAGGGGGAACTACACAAACACCACCTAGGAGGGGGAACTACACTAATACACACCATCTAGGAGGGGGAACTACACTAATACACACCATCTAGGAGGGGGAACTACACAAACACCATCTAGGAGGGGGAACTACACTAATACACACCATCTAGGAGGGGGAACTACACTAATACACACCATCTAGGTGGGGGAACTACACTAATACACACCATCTAGGAGGGGGAACTACACTAATATACACCATCTAGGAGGGGGAACTACACTAATACACACCATCTAGGAGGGGGAACTACACTAATACACACCATCTACACAGAAATCACTCCCTACGAAAGTAAAAGACTGGGCAGGCGATGCAAAATGCCCCCAATAAAAAGTAGGGGCGCCATTGGTACACTAAGAGAAAACACCATAAGTGTCCGGGGCCCAAAACTGTTCAACAGCCTCCCATCAAGCATTAGGGGAATTGCCAATAAACCCCTGGCTGCCTTCAAGAGAGAGCTGGACAGATACCTAAAGTCAGTGCCGGATCAGCCGGGCTGTGGCTCGTACGTTGGACTGCGTGCGGCCAGCAGTAACAGCCTAGTTGATCAGGCCCTGATCCATCGGGAGGCCTGGTCATGGACCAGGCCGCGGGGGCGTTGATCCCCGGAATAACCTCCAGGTAATCTAGGAGGGGGAACTACACAAACACCATCTAGGAGGGGGAACTACACTAATACACACCATCTAGGAGGGGGAACTATACTAATACACACCATCTAGGAGGGGGAACTACACAAACACCATCTAGGAGGGGGAACTACACTAATACACACCATCAAGGAGGGGGAACTACACTAATACACACCATCTAGGAGGGGGAACTACACAAACACCATCTAGGAGGGGGAACTACACTAATACACACCATCTAGGAGGGGGAACTACACACACACCATCTAGGAGGGGGAACTACACACACACACACACACCATCTAGGAGGGGGAACTACACAAACACCATCTAGGAGGGGGAACTACACAAACACCATCTAGGAGGGGGAACTACACAAACACCATCTAGGAGGGGGAACTACACAAACACCATCTAGGAGGGGGAACTACACAAACACCATCTAGGAGGGGTAACTACACTAATACACACCATCAAGGAGGGAGAACTACACTAATACACACCATCTAGGAGGGAGAACTATTGATGTCATGGCATTAAGAGTAGGAGGGATTAGTGGATGCTCCTCCGACCTCCCCATTTTCTCCAATGTTCCATTTATCTCCACCCTCCCTACTGACCCCCCCCCCATCACTGAGCAGTTCTGGCCTGTGTCATGGTGATGAGTCTCTCCCACACCCCCTCCTCCCAACAGTGTTCTGCCATCTCTCACAGTAATCCTCACTATATATATTTTTATTATTATTATCACACCGGCCGATTCCCACCAAGGCAGGGTGGCCCGAAAAAGAAAAACTTTCACCATCATTCACTCCATCACTGTCTTGCCAGAAGGGTGCTTTACACTACAGTTTTTAAACTGCAACATTAACACCCCTCCTTCAGAGTGCAGGCACTGTACTTCCCATCTCCAGGACTCAAGTCCGGCCTGCCGGTTTCCCTGAATCCCTTCATAAATGTTACTTTGCTCACACTCCAACAGCACGTCAAGTATTAAAAAACCATTTGTCTCCATTCACTCCTATCAAACACGCTCACGCATGCCTGCTGGAAGTCCAAGCCCCTCGCACACAAAACCTCCTTTACCCCCTCCCTCCAACCCTTCCTAGGCCGACCCCTACCCCGCCTTCCTTCCACTACAGACTGATACACTCTTGAAGTCATTCTGTTTCGCTCCATTCTCTCTACATGTCCGAACCACCTCAACAACCCTTCCTCAGCCCTCTGGACAACAGTTTTGGTAATCCCGCACCTCCTCCTAACTTCCAAACTACGAATTCTCTGCATTATATTCACACCACACATTGCCCTCAGACATGACATCTCCACTGCCTCCAGCCTTCTCCTCGCTGCAACATTCATCACCCACGCTTCACACCCATATAAGAGCGTTGGTAAAACTATACTCTCATACATTCCCCTCTTTGCCTCCAAGGACAAAGTTCTTTGTTTCCACAGACTCCTAAGTGCACCACTCACTCTTTTTCCCTCATCAATTCTATGATTCACCTCATCTTTCATAGACCCATCCGCTGACACGTCCACTCCCAAATATCTGAATACGTTCACCTCCTCCATACTCTCTCCCTCCAATCTGATATTCAATCTTTCATCACCTAATCTTTTTGTTATCCTCATAACCTTACTCTTTCCTGTATTCACCTTTAATTTTCTTCTTTTGCACACCCTACCAAATTCATCCACCAATCTCTGCAACTTCTCTTCAGAATCTCCCAAGAGCACAGTGTCATCAGCAAAGAGCAGCTGTGACAACTCCCACTTTGTGTGTGATTCTTTATCTTTTAACTCCACGCCTCTTGCCAAAACCCTCGCATTTACTTCTCTTACAACCCCATCTATAAATATATTAAACAACCACGGTGACATCACACATCCTTGTCTAAGGCCTACTTTTACTGGGAAAAAATTTCCCTCTTTCCTACATACTCTAACTTGAGCCTCACTATCCTCGTAAAAACTCTTCACTGCTTTCAGTAACCTACCTCCTACACCATACACTTGCAACATCTGCCACATTGCCCCCCTATCCACCCTGTCATACGCCTTTTCCAAATCCATAAATGCCACAAAGACCTCTTTAGCCTTATCTAAATACTGTTCACTTATATGTTTCACTGTAAACACCTGGTCCACACACCCCCTACCTTTCCTAAAGCCTCCTTGTTCATCTGCTATCCTATTCTCCGTCTTACTCTTAATTCTTTCAATTATAACTCTACCATACACTTTACCAGGTACACTCAACAGACTTATCCCCCTATAATTTTTGCACTCTCTTTTATCCCCTTTGCCTTTATACAAAGGAACTATGCATGCTCTCTGCCAATCCCTAGGTACCTTACCCTCTTCCATACATTTATTAAATAATTGCACCAACCACTCCAAAACTATATCCCCACCTGCTTTTAACATTTCTATCTTTATCCCATCAATCCCGGCTGCCTTACCCCCTTTCATTTTACCTACTGCCTCACGAACTTCCCCCACACTCACAACTGGCTCTTCCTCACTCCTACAAGATGTTATTCCTCCTTGCCCTATACACGAAATCACAGCTTCCCTATCTTCATCAACATTTAACAATTCCTCAAAATATTCCTTCCATCTTCCCAATACCTCTAACTCTCCATTTAATAACTCTCCTCTCCTATTTTTAACTGACAAATCCATTTGTTCTCTAGGCTTTCTTAACTTGTTAATCTCACTCCAAAACTTTTTCTTATTTTCAACAAAATTTGTTGATAACATCTCACCCACTCTCTCATTTGCTCTCTTTTTACATTGCTTCACCACTCTCTTAACTTCTCTCTTTTTCTCCATATACTCTTCCCTCCTTGCATCACTTCTACTTTGTAAAAACTTCTCATATGCTAACTTTTTCTCCCTTACTACTCTCTTTACATCATCATTCCACCAATCGCTCCTCTTCCCTCCTGCACCCACTTTCCTGTAACCACAAACTTCTGCTGAACACTCTAACACTACATTTTTAAACCTACCCCATACCTCTTCGACCCCATTGCCTATGCTCTCATTAGCCCATCTATCCTCCAATAGCTGTTTATATCTTACCCTAACTGCCTCCTCTTTTAGTTTATAAACCTTCACCTCTCTCTTCCCTGATGCTTCTATTCTCCTTGTATCCCATCTACCTTTTACTCTCAGTATAGCTACAACTAGAAAGTGATCTGATATATCTGTGGCCCCTCTATAAACATGTACATCCTGAAGTCTACTCAACAGTCTTTTATCTACCAATACATAATCCAACAAACTACTGTCATTTCGCCCTACATCATATCGTGTATACTTATTTATCCTCTTTTTCTTAAAATATGTATTACCTATAACTAAACCCCTTTCTATACAAAGTTCAATCAAAGGGCTCCCATTATCATTTACACCTGGCACCCCAAACTTACCTACCACACCCTCTCTAAAAGTTTCTCCTACTTTAGCATTCAAGTCCCCTACCACAATTACTCTCTCACTTGGTTCAAAGGCTCCTATACATTCACTTAACATCTCCCAAAATCTCTCTCTCTCCTCTGCATTCCTCTCTTCTCCAGGTGCATACACGCTTATTATGACCCACTTCTCGCATCCAACCTTTACTTTAATCCACATAATTCTTGAATTTACACATTCATATTCTCTTTTCTCCTTCCATAACTGATCATTTAACATTACTGCTACCCCTTCCTTTGCTCTAACTCTCTCAGATACTCCAGATTTAATCCCATTTATTTCCCCCCACTGAAACTCTCCTACCCCCTTCAGCTTTGTTTCGCTTAGGGCCAGGACATCCAACTTCTTTTCATTCATAACATCAGCAATCATCTGTTTCTTGTCATCCGCACTACATCCACGCACATTTAAGCAACCCAGTTTTATAAAGTTTTTCTTCTTCTCTTTTTTAGTAATTGTATACAGGAGAAGGGGTTACTAGCCCATTGCTCCCGGCATTTTAGTCGCCTCATACGACACGCATGGCTTACGGAGGAAAGATTCTTTTCCACTTCCCCATGGACAATAGAAGAAATAAAAAAGAACAAGAGCTATTTAGAAAAAAGAGAAAAACCTAGATGTATGTATATATATATATGCATGTGCGTGTCTGTGAAGTGTGACCAAAGTGTAAGTAGGAGTAGCAAGATATCCCTGTTATCTTAGCGTGTTTATGAGACAGAAAAAGAAACCAGCAATCCTACCATCATGCAAAACAGTTACAGGTTTTTGTTTCACAGTCATCTGGCAGGACGGTAGTACTTCCCTGGGTGGTTGCTGTCTACCAACCTACTACCTACATATATATATATAATATATATATATATATATATATATATATATATATTTTATATATATATATATATATATATATATATATATATATATATATATGAGAGAGATTTTCAATATCTGGGTATCTTTATTTGTAGAGGTTTCGCCATTAAGTGGCTTTATCAACGTAAGGACAGTGTGAAATATGCACAGCTATATACAAAAGATGAGGTAATCAGTCCCTCAGTCTTGGAGTTAGTGAAGAGAAACAGTCTTGAAAAATCTGAAGTACAGGAAGTAAGACTGTGAACTGAGAGGTTTTCCTTTATAATAATTGAAGTGGTGTAAGGTATTTATTGTACCTGGTTACCTGGAGGTTATTCCGGGGATCAACGCCCCCGCGGCCCGGTCCATGACCAGGCCTCCCGATGGATCAGGGCCTGATCACCTAGGCTGTTACTCCTGGCCGCACGCAGTCCAACGTACGAGCCACAGCCCGGCTGATCCGGCACTGACTTTAGGTATCTGTCCAGCTCTCTCTTGAAGGCAGCCAGGGGTTTATTGGTAATTCCCCTAATGCTTGATGGGAGGCTGTTGAACAGTCTTGGGCCCCGGACACTTATGGTGTTTTCCCTTAGTGTACCAATGGCGCCCCTACTTTTTATTGGGGGCATTTTGCATCGCCTGCCCAGTCTTTTACTTTCGTAGGGAGTGATTTCTGTGACTTCAGGAGGAGGATTGAGCCTTCACCACTCTTGGGCTGATAACACTCACTGGTTTGCCTCTTCAAAAGTATATAATCTTCATTTTTCCTCCGTTCTTGCATTTCCAGGGACCCTGAGACGACATTATTACTGTATATTCATAGAGGCTAAAGACGTAGGGTAATGAAGACTCTCTTGAATCTGAGTCCAGGATCTAGAGCTCCTCACCAGCATCAAGGCACCCACCTCCTCCCCCCACTGAAGAGTCTGAGGGGAGGAAAACACTTCGCACAACTACCCCCAACCCAGTTTAAGACCTTCTGACTTCTAATCGTTTTGTAGTAGTGGTAAAAACAAAACTAACATTTTTTTTTTGTTGACTTTGATGTGAGATCACCCATATTAATCAGTTTTGGGTACGGGAAGGTCGCTGACCTCTTTTAGACAGTATACTTTAGTCAGAGCAAGCTGGAGTAAGGACGGGGCTAGAGCTGGGAAGACCCTGGTGGAGGCAAGATGCAGGAGGGTCGTCGGTGGTGGAGTGAGAACTTGTAGTGTGAAGCAAATTGTGAAGTTTCAACAACTGGAGAATTCAAATTACTTTACAGCAAAGAGACTGGCACAGTGGAGCCTATAAAACTATTGATTTTAAATTGCCAGTGGCATCATTCACTTAATATTTTAGTTTTATCTTCCTTTAAGAAGTCATCAATATAATTTTCTCTCGTGACATTATATTACTCTTAAAATATTAACTTATCAAGTAGCTTCATAACTCTAGCATTAAATAAATTAAGTGTATTCCTTTCATTTATACTCAAGAATTAGCCCCTAAGAAATAAGAGATAATGGTTATAATCATAACCATGATTTTTAAACAAGTGGACCGGTAAGTCGGTTAGATGACCAAAAGCTCCAGTTGTGGGTCATCTGACCGACTAAGACCTGCGTCAGGAAACAAGGTTCACTACAGAGTTATCTACCAAGGGGTGAGGTGAGGTTCTCTCACAACCCTCTGTAGGAAGTCGTAATCTAAGTGGCTTGCCAAGTGGAGAGGGAGTTACTCTTTCTTCACTAAGTGATTAATTCATTGGTGAAGCTGTGGAAAAGTATAAGTGATTTATTATTAGCTCTGCCAGGAGTAAATCTGAAGTCCATTCCTTGCCCCTGGTATGAGAGCGCTACCACAACCTGGTATGCGCAGCGACGCACCCACCAGCATTTCCTTTATTTAAAGTACCAGTAATGAGTGCGCCTGTATGCGGAGCAGGCGCTGTGGTTCACTTCCCTCGTGGTCTCCCATACATGTGATCCATTATATTGCTGTGTTGCAACCCTTCAGGACGCTGGAGGGCTCGGCATCCAGGGACTTGGAGCTACCCCTCACCATCGTAGGTTTAGCGTCTCTACGAATACTCCTGTGGAGAAATTTTCTCCAAAGCAAAGAGCCCCCCTCTCGGGGCGGCTCAAGCTCCCTCTCTACGCCTTCCCACACTGGCAGGCAGAGTGGGGTAGGAGGAAATCACATCTATTTATTTTTTGCACATGCAGAAATGAAGCTCACATGTCTTGCAACCTAGTGTCCTAACTCAGTAGTTTTAAATTAGAGAATACCAGAAACATCCATTAATCTTAACATGTGTATCTCACTAAGCAATATTTAGGCTGCGCCAGTCACAAGACCTCTCCTTCCCTCCTTACGGGAGTCTCTGCGACCTTTTATATACATGTGTAAGTAGGGGGAAGTTGCTATTTCCCATGACCAGGAACAATTCAAGTTAATTTTCTTCTACCCTGTTAATATAGCTAGTGGCATTCTTCTTCTTAACCCGCACCTCTGACTCAAGTAATCCAAACTTCTTGATTCAACCATGTCGATAGAACCGGCACCTAATGCCTGCAGACACTGTCAGCATATACCCGCCCATAGAGGGCGAGAGGCTGCAATATGCAGATTATTATTATTATAATCAAGCGGGAAGCGCTAAACCCGGAGGATTATACAGCGCCCGGGGGAGGATGTGGAAGGCATTCAGGCTTAATTCGGGGAACTGGAGCACAGATCCAATTCCCTAAATCAAGAGCCCCTCACCAACATCAAGGAACCTTCCTTGAGGGGTGCAATATGCAGAGTACAGTTTGAACTCGACCAGTGAAGATATGACGGAAATGAAAGGGTGTCTCCGGCCGGGCCATTCCGCGCTGATTGTAGAAACATTTGTGGCCGTATTTGTTGTGCATCAAATTCGTGTCATGTACTGACAATAACCAGGAATACCTGTGCATACTCTTCCTGCCGTGATTATGAACTATTAGTCGTCAGAAGACTTTCTATGTGCTAAGGAGACGACAAAAGTGAAGATAGGATGGATGGATAATGAGAACTTTCAAAACGAGAGATGCCAAGCCCATGATGATCCTTTTCAAATCACTTGTTCTCTCTAGGCTGGAATACTGCTGTACATTAACATCTCCATACAAAGCAGGTGAAATCGCAGATCTAGAGAGTGTACAGAGATCCTTTACTGCACGTATAAGTTCTGTCAAGCACCTGAACTACTGGGAACGCTTGGAAGCACTTGACTTGTACTCGTTGGAACGCAGGAAGGAGAGATATATCATAATCTACACTTGGAAAATCTTGGAAGGAATGGTCCCAAATCTGCACACAGAAATCACTCCCTACGAAAGTAAAAGACTGGGCAGGCGATGCAAAATGCCGCCAATAAAAAGTAGGGGCGCCATTGGTACACTAAGAGAAAACACCATAAGTGTCCGGGGCCCAAAACTGTTCAACAGCCTCCCATCAAGCATTAGGGGAATTGCCAATAAACCCCTGGCTGCCTTCAAGAGAGAGCTGGACAGATACCTAAAGTCAGTGCCGGATCAGCCGGGCTGTGGCTCGTACGTCGGACTGCGTGCGGCCAGCAGTAACAGCCTAGTTGATCAGGCCCTGATCCATCGGGAGGCCTGGTCATGGACCGGGCCGCGGGGGCGTTGATCCCCGGAATAACCTCCAGGTAACCTCCAGGTATCCAGGTAACGTCCGACGTCACTCTTCAAGACTCAAGCTAATAATATCGACCTCTCTTCTACGTTGTTGTAGCGTCACAGGCTTCCGTTACGATGAGCCAGGCAAATCACTATTTTACCAGACATTCGCTTAATTACCAATGCAGTGCCTAGGGTCGATGTTTGGTAAACACGGCTAACCATTCGAGGCCGTGATGGGCTGCCCCAACCCCAAAACACAGGTAAGGATCGCCCATGACTTTCCGGTGATATACCAGACATATCTGAATAACATAATTCAGCAGGGCACGTATTAACCGTGGTTATAATCACCTTTCCAGCCTTGGTGGGTCATTAGGCAGCAGACATCGGAGAGACCCTGGCGGAGGTTGCAGGTGTCTTCCTATGTCACCAACAAAGATGATTACCCCACCACACAGTGGTCCTTTTATATTATTGATTACTGTACTCGTCCAAAATCCCACATAACTCCTGTAGGTTACCTAAAGTCACCTCCAAAGGTCACAGCCTCCTCTTCCCTGTGGCTCGGTCCCAGACCAGGCCTCCTGAAATGTTGGTCTGATCGATAAACCTTTTAGTGCCCGCCGCCCGCACTTCAACGTATGCATTACAGCCCGAGGCAAGAGACTTGTCTGTTCCATTTAGATCAAAAGTACGAATCTTCGGTGTAGTTATTTACTTGAAGTTTGCAAGCAGAAACAACACCGTTAAGTCAACAGGAATCATAAATGGTACACAATACCCAGGTTCAACACCTGGGTATCTATTGTGAAGATGGAACAAGACAAAGGGACTGTGCCTCTTATTCCACTGTTTCTGGTAGATAATCTCTCTACGCAATTTTAAAAAAAGAAAACTTTGTTTGGGGAAACTTCTTCCTTAGATACCCAGGTGCTGTACATGTCTCTTACTCATCAGCCAACAGGAAGTCTGATCATGGGTTTGGCTGTGAGAGCAGAACTCTGGAAATCAGTCTGATGTAAGAAGCAGCGGTGTAATAAGCTGTGACGGCAGCAATAATGTTCAGTATAACAATGTTCACTACAGAGAAGCAGGCAACAAACACTACCGAAACCAAATGTAAACATCTCACCAACTTGCCTGTTTGTGAAAACCACTCCCTTCACACAATGCAAGTCACAGTTATTTGACAGTGCCATCTGATGCGAGGCTCCGTGTGTGACACCTTCAGTTGGCACTCTCCCGTGTTTGCCACCTCGAACTGCCACTCTCCGGTCACCAAGAATATCTTACGTAATAACACTTTGTTTACCACTGAACGCTCAGTTATGCTGCACAGGCAGTGGATCAGCGTCGTTAACTCGCACCAGAAAGGTCATGGTCCGTGTCCTGGGCAGGGCATGACGTATGGGCAGGTCGCCTTATACTCGCTGCCTCATTCCTTCAAGCAGTAAATAGGTTCTTGTGCGTGTTAGTCTACTGCTGTAGTCTGTTAACCTTGGAGTAGCACAATAAACAAAGATCTCTTCATCGCCAGCATCCATATCGCCAACACACTGGTACACTGACTGAATGTTAGTTGTCTCCGTTTAATCTCGTACAAGGCCTCGCCTTCATGTTTAAAATTACTGCAGTCGCCTAAACTGCCGAGGATTGCACTCTTGGAACACACTCCACCCTTGTGCGGTGAAACGTTCCGGTATTGTCAAAACATTCGTATAAGGGCAAGGTGGGACAGACGGTTGAAGATAAATGTAACCCTTGACATTTTGACCAAAATAGTAACCTTTCATATGCTGTAAACAACAAGTATGAAGAATAAATAACGTAGTTGGAACAATGCACAACGAACCACTCTGATCAGAAACGTTGTCTAAAGTTTCCTTTCCACTGTGGTCTAGTGCTAGTTATGAATGAACACACGTGAACCTTGTACACACCACCTACAACCATCTCATGTTAAAAGCGACGTAAAGCAGACATTCACAAGGAGCAGCGGGTTATCCTCTGCACTCAAGAACACTGATTGACCACACACAAAACTGTTCTTTATGTATCCGCAATCCTGCCATCCCTCTAGACAGTAGTGCCACGGAAACTTGTCATTACGTATAAAGTTCAGTTATATTCCTCTTAACTAATAAAAAAGATTCTGTTAAAGTCTTCCGAAGATCATCATCCTGTGACCCAGTCTCAGACCAGACCTAAATTTGGAAACTTATTAACAATAATATTCGACATCAAAGTAATGGACGTCGAAGTTTGCAAGATTTACTTGACTTCTTATATACTAAGGGGAAAGAAATGACCAATGCAACTAGCAATTAAGGTATTAAAAGGCAGATACACCATAATATACCCTTGATGAATTTCGAGTTTTTCTACTCCCGGAGCCCGGCCTTGGGCTAGGTTTGCATGGCCAACCAGGATGCTGCTGCTGGCCGCCCGCTGGCCGACATATCCATCACAGCTTGGTTGATCCGGCACTTGGTGGAGATATTTGAAGGCTTCTACACGTGTCCCAGCATCGGTCTAGATGGCTGCCGTGTCACACATGACAAAACAATAGGTTATCCCTGGATGGTTGCTGTGTCACACATGACAAAACAATAGGTTATCCCTGGATGGTTGCTGTGTCACACATGACAAAACAATAGGCTATCCCTGGATGGTTGCTGTGTCACACATGACAAAACAATAGGCTATCCCTGGATGGTTGCTGTGTCACACATGACAAAACAATAGGCTATCCCTGGATGGCTGCTGTGTCACACATGACAAAACAATAGGCTATCCCTGGATGGTTGCTGTGTCACACATGACAAGACAATAGGCTATCCCTGGATGGTTGCTGTGTCACACATGACAAAACAATAGGCTATCCCTGGATGGTTGTTGTCAATTAACTTTTTCTATGGCTCTAGAAAGCGATCAGGGTGCCCCTGCTTTTCACTGGGTTTATATTACATGTTTTCCCACGTCTCTCACTCCAGTAAGTTACATCACTGTGCACCCTGGAGACGTGACCCTCAAGAATGCTCTCTGCTTTAAGAACATTTATGCATGTTTGAAATTTCCAAGATTTTTTTTTTATAAAGTTAGATTATGTTTAGATTAGACTAGATTAGTTAGGTTAGATTATGTTTGGCAAAAAGGACACAAGTGCAACTAACGCGACATTTTATTGTGGCAACGTTTCGATCTCCAGGAGCTTTGTCAAGCCGCTACAGCTTAAAGCTCCTGGAAATCGAAACGTTGCCACAATTGTCACATTAGTTGCACTTATGTCCTTTTACCTTACACAGTCGGTAATTCTACCACATTATAAGTCAGATTAGGCTAAACTGCTGAATATTAGCTTAGATTATGTATAATTACTCAGCAATAAAGGAATTAAAAAAGATGGGTGGCCTGAGCATGGCTGCGTCAGGCACACACCGAAATTTCTTGGTCTTTTAACAAGCAAGGTAAATGTGGCAGACGGGTTGATGTGATAGCAGTTGGGACCCACATAAAATTCGGTAAGTACTTCCGGTTGTTACAAGTGGAAGACGCCTGACCAACTGGTTCTGACGGTCACGCCCCCACTTAAGAACCAGTTCAAGGGGCGACCAGCTGCTTACTAGGTCCAGCCTCGTAGTATTTCGTTTCTGATAAATGTTATTCATGTGCTGAGAATATTTTTTTTTTTGTCATTTTAAACACATGAAAGTTTATCTTACAACTTCGGGTAATTTTATATAATTATTATTATTATAATTAAACGCATTAAACCCGTCGAGGTCAGTCATTGCCTTGGAACAGGAGAAGTCTATCTCCAGTTCTCTGGAGTCTGAACTTCAGTTCACTGGAACGAAAGCTCTTCAGCTCGGTTCGCCCAGGACTCAAATATACGAACTGTGAACACACGAATCACGTGATTAAGACTTATAGTCTCACTTCACCATTAGCCTTGGAGGGAACTGTCATTTACAAGGTTGCTTATGATAATAACTGCTAAACTACTATGGTTGGAATTAATCTTATTAAAAGAAAGAGGACTCTTACGTTAGCTACTAAACGTACCCAGAGCGGTAAACTCTTCCATTTTACGCAGATTCGCTACATACAGTATAATAACGAGCGGGTGCATCAGCCGGGCTGTGGTTCGTACGTTGGACTGCGTGCGACCAGCAGTAACAGCCTGGTTGATCAGGCCTTGATCCACCGGGAGGCCTGGTCGTGGACCGGGCCGCGGGGGCGTTGATCCCCGGAATAACCTCCAGGTAGACCCAACAAGAGACTACAGTACATACCTTTCATGGATCTGCAGGTAAATATATAATAGCATACAACATTCTTAAGTTACCAGGAAGTCTGAAGAATGACGCTGGAAACCTGGCAAGAACATTAAGGAAGTTGACTTAGTCTCGCTTTACATTAATTTTTAACGAGGCGCCGGCACAATGTCAGTTTGCTAAGGTTTCCTGTGAAACGTTCAAATAAATATGAATTTCCCCGTCTGTTTTAGTATACACTAGTAATGTCACTTTTCTAACTTTTCTCCGTATAACAACTATTGTAACTTATCTCATTTTTTCTGTTATTACACAGCAGTGCTATCAATACACTTCTCTATATTAAATAATGTATATTATATCAGAAATTAATAAAACTAAATTCACATCAAGTGTAGCTGCTGTAGGTGTCTGGTCTGGCACTGAGCAGCAGACCCCCCCCCCCCCCCGACAATCTACAACATGTAAAGTTTGTCGTATTTTAGATATCTACCCAATTGCGTTTTTCGAAGTAATTTACAAAAAATTACTTTGCATTGTGATTTTTTTTTTTAAACAGCGAGCACCAATACCGCCTGACTAACCATTCCGTTAGCCTGGAGGCTGCGTCTGACATCGGCCCGCGGGGGCGATGATCCCCGCAATCATCGCTATGCAATCAAGAGATAAGTAGGCAGAGAAGCAGGCAGGTGACTCTGCAAACCATACCCGCAGGTACAAGGTTGTGGGGTCACCGCAGCTGTTCATCATTCTCACACACACTGGTCCCGCATGACACCATGTGCAGTCTGAACCACGTTACTGTGGACTTTCATGTTTGTGTGTTGGCTTCGTGATCACGAATAAGTGAGAGGTTGACACTAGGTAATTTGCTTATTGCATTTTTCAGTTGCAAGTAATGGCTGTTGTGCCAAAATAGTGTCTACAGGTAGGTTCACAAAAAAAAAAAAATTATATACACAGGACGTGTATCGAGGAATGGTGGTCTACCTACCTACCTGGTGATCGAACCTGCAGCAAGGCAGCCCTAAAACTGCCAAGCCAACACTGGCCATTGTACCTCTAAGGTCACAACAAGATTCTTCTAACTGGGTGTGCTTGTACACTACATGTGTTAACATGCGCCACTATAATATACACCAAAAATTTTTTACTAACGTTCATTACGATTTCATCGTATCATATACATGTGACCAGTTTAAAGTTCTGCTCTCCCAGCTCGGCTTGAGGTCAGGCTTCCCTGCTGACCGCCTGGTCCACCAGGCTGTTAGTGTCAGCCGCCTCACTTGTGTGCACAACCTACAACAATTTAAAGTCAGCATGACAGAAATACTTTTTCCAACACTGCTGCTATAGGAATGACCTAAAGTGCCAATTATTATCCGAGTAGATTATCGTCATCTTATGTCATGCTCCTCACAAGCAAACATTAATTCGCTGCCAGATAAGACAAGTACAGCATCTGTGAGGAGCGTCACACCAGCTTAGTGCAAGCCTTGGCTCGGGGTTGGCGCCGCATTGAATTCACCTACATTATTATTATAATCAAAAAGAAGCGCTAAGCCACAAGGGCTATACAGCGCTGCAGTGTAGGGAAGGAAGCAAGGGAATTGGATGGCAGAAGGGAGGGGGGATGATCAGCAGGTTACAGAAAACAGCGGGGCAGGGGATAGTACGGGGGTAGAGGGTAGCAAGAGATTCAAGTAGAAAGGGCTGAAAGTGAATTCACCTACAATGTGAAAATTTATCCTCCCCAGTCCCTGCCGTCATCACCCGCCCATTCTCCCTCTCCCACCCACGCTCTCCCTTCCTCACCTCGCCCAATAACGTCACAGGTTACATTGTTTCAAAGGTTAAGAGTTGTAGGCTACTCAATGGTTACTAATGGACTGCAGGTTGCCTTAGTAATCAGTTCACATTAACACAATATATAAATACTATTATTTTGTCGGGCAAGGCGGTCTCTCATAATACCAAGTATAAAACAACATTGGCGCCGCCAAAAAGAGCAAATTAAATCTTTTTAGGAAATTATATAAGTAGATCACGTCTAATGAATCTGGCCAATATTCTTAGAAATGTCCAAAACTACCTGGATTCTGCCTGGAGAGTATTCCGGGGATCAACGCCCCCGCGGCCCGGTCCACCAGGCCTCCCGGTTACCTGGAGGTTATTCCGGGGATCAGGGCCTGATCAACGACTTGGTATTATGTAACGGTGGATCAGGGCCTGATCAACGAGGCTGTTACTGCTGGCACGCAGTCCAACGCACGTAGTAGGTTGGTTTTGTCATTGACACTAAGAAAAGTAACTAAACCTAATGAAAACCAACTTCAAGTAACAACCGTACTCCGCCAGCAGTTGATTAGGGACTGGCGCCACTCTGTTTACCCTTTTTTACATTCGCCTGGACTTGTCAGGAGCGGCAACTCTCAAAATTTATTTTTCTAATACCCCCCCCCCTCCCTCAGAAAAAAATATACAAGAAATAATGTGCCGGGGTGTGTATATAAAGCATGGTATTTATAATAGAAAATAATTCCTGATTTCTCAAAAGGACATGCACTCATGTTACCGAATTTTGTATATATTCATGGGGAAACGATAAACCAGGAGGGGTTTATAGTGCCTGAGATTGAGGTAGTCACTTTTGATCCGAGGACTGTGACGTACCTGGATATGCGGGCTTCCGTCTGTTCCTCGGGGACGACCAGCACAAAAATCCACAATCCATTGTCTTTAGAGGATTTGAAATCCAAACTTCAAAATTGCCACACTAAGTCAAAATTCGTTTGCCTGGGATTATATTCATTTACAAGTCTAGTTCGCAGTAATTCAATTAAATTACGATTTTTCGTTTGGCGCAACACCTAAATTCGTATATGAAACATATTTTAGTTTGACTGAAGCCAATGTTCACGACGTTGTGATGGACCCTTCATGGGTAGAGAGGTGAGTTGGACACACCCTCCCACTCCACCTCCTCAACACACACTGGCTGTTGGATCTTCCCTACACCATATGGAACTGTGCTGCCGGCTCCTCTTAAACTCTCTTACACATCCTACTCTCCTCTCATTACTCATCTCATCTCAACTTATTCCTTCAGCTTACTTGATACGTACAACGAGCTAAACTATTAAACGACGCAATGTTTTCTTCAGCAGCGGTGATGACCGCACCGCGCGATGCTCGGTGCGGCTGGCAGAGCTGCCCTGGCCATTGAATAGCTAATCAGCTGAGACATGGCGGGTTGCCAACTGACTGGGATTTCAGTATAAAACATCCAGTAATTCAACAATAAAGCTCACTAAATACACGAACTTCCCCATCACAGAAGTCTCTCAGTGACGAGCTATGGAGATTCAAAACAACAGTATATATATATATGACTGACAATACAAGGTGTACTAAATCTCCAGGTATTGTTTATCATGAAGTTCATCATCGTGGAGAACATGGAGAGGGAACAAGGTGAACACAACACGTGACACCAGCTCTTCAAGCGGTGAACATTACTTACGAGCTTAAGAAGCGCTGCGAATATCCACAAAAGATTAATATATTTGCAGACATCCAACTTTAGTTAATAATAATAATAATAATAATAATAATAATAATAATAATAATAATAATAATAATAATAATAATAATAATAATAATATAATAATATTATTATTATTATTATTATTATTATTATTATTATTATTATTATTATTATTATTATTATCTTTATTTCTACAAGTACATGTACAAGGTATACAGGTTAGGTTAGGTAAGGTTCGTCAGGAAACAGGACAAATGTTTCCTGACGAGGGTCTTAGTCAGATGATGACCCGCCTTTGGAGCTTTTGGTCATCTGACCGAGGCCTTCCGCTGGCTTACCGGTCCACCCCTTTAAAAATTATGGTCATTTATAACCAGTCTGTCTACAACAAGGTATACAGTCCTAGCTGACATCAGTGACATACTACTATATAGAAAGCCTCTTATTATGCAGAGTATTTCGAGCAAATTAGGTCAGTTTTGTCCCCAAGATGCGACCCACACCAGTCGACTAGCATGTCATGTAGGGGACTACATCACAAGCACCCAGGTACCTATTTTACTGACAGGTGAACATGGACAGCAGGTGTCTCAAGGAAACACGTCCTAATGTTTTCACCAGTACCGGGGATCGAACCATGGACCTCAGTGTGTGAAATGAGTGCGCTAGCTGGAGTTTTGAGACTATGACCGCGGGTTCAATCCCGGCCGGGGGTATGGTTTTTTTTAGTGCGCTAGCAATGGAGCTATTTGTATTTCGACAGCGTTGAAGTTTATCTGTATAACTGGCAGCTAAACTTGATAAAACAAGTAAATAAATCAAATAAAATCCACAACTGTTGGCTTACTAGTACACGATTGTATAAACCATACCCCCGGCCGGGATTGAACCCGCGGTCATAGAGTCTCAAAACTCCAGCCCGTCGCGTTAGAGTTTTGAGACTCTATGACCGCGGGTTCAATCCCGGCCGGGGGTATGGTTTATTTGCAATCGTGTCATTACGATTTCTTGAGTCACGATTGTATACCAACATGGATCACATTCCCGTGACTTCAACTCGACAAGCTTAACGCATTACTGTGTTTCTTGAAGGCAAACGTGTGCACACACAACCAAACTTGACATGTTTAAGTGTACCTACCATCCCCATTATATACTAAAAAAAAAATCCTAGGCAAGTGCCCCAACTTCACCAAATATAAATAATTCGTAACAGTACCACTGTAACTCAGCCGTGAGAATAACAAAAAAAGGCACAGTACCGTGACTGGAACAATACACAAATAACAATACACAAATAACGACGACGTTTCGGTAAATGGTCCAAGTCGGACCGAAACGTCGTCGTAAGCTCCTCTCTTCTATGTGCGGGTTATTTGTGTACAGCCGAGAGAACCTTGGGACCCAATGCGTATGCCTTTGTACGTCAAGACTAATGTTTCTATATGAAATCTCTACATTATACTTTTAATATTTACCTTTGATGGACAAAAATATACAACTATTATTATAATGACTGCATCCGCTGAATTAATAAATAAACAACTTTTCACTATTGTTTCTTTTTTTGATTGGCCAACAAATGTTTGAGATTCAATCTCTTGAAAGCATTGTATACCTCTGACACTTTGATTGCCACCTGTAAGATAGGTACGGAGCGACTGCCGCCCACACTATGGGTATAGGGTGACCGCCCAGGCGCCCAGGGGAAGGGCATGAGGTGCGTAATAAAGACTTCCAATCAATCACTGTCTATCTCTCCCTTCCACTCCCCTGAGGACATGGTGAGTGCGTCAGCTTGTGTACATGTGTTCTTTGTTTTTGCCTACTTGTAGTTACGGGAACATAGCGCGCGCTCGCTCGTGGTGCCTTGTGTCGTAGTACATCGTGTCGAAGTACCTCGTGGCGTAGTGCCTTGTGTCGTAGTGCCTTCTATAATAAATCTATCGCATAGATTTTAGTGTTTCCAGCAATATGGAGGACACCACCTCCTCTTGGATCCCCGGAATACCCTCCAAGTAGACTCCAGGTGGGTAGACTGGTCTTTCTCATTCCTAATGGTACCAAGAAATCTTCCTTGCTTATTTTCTGAAGTTTATATGTTCAAAGGGGGTCACCGCCCCCGCGGCCGCAAAGGCGGTGACCCCTCGAAGCAACTAGAGATAAGTTTTTTTTTTTTGCTAACTACAATACGCATAAATATACATTTATTTGTTAGCCGCTGTTAACTCATTGGTGATACACCGGAAGCCTTCACAGCCTCACTGTTAACCAAGAACCATATACACAGCCTATAACAAGAGGTGAACTGAATAACCACCTCGGGGATAGTTATATTCCATTTAAATAGTCCACTTTACAAACCATCACATAGTCCACTTTACAAACCATCACATAGTCCACTTTACAAACCATCACATAGTCCACTTTACAAACCATCACATAGTCCACTTTACAAACCATCACATAGTCCACTTTACAAACCATCACATAGTCCACTTTACAAACCATTGCATAAACTGGGAAGAAAGTATTTTATTCGTCGGGGAAATCTCAGGACGCGGATCTAAGTAATGTGACGGCCACCGCAGTGGACTTTTTGGTCATTTGATTGAGGCTTTCCAGTAGATATGCCATCGTCTACTGCATTCAGAGAGGTGGTAACACCGTCAGTTGTGCTGTAATGAGGCGAAACCAAAGGGCAGCTATAACACTAGGGGAGGAGTGACAAGAAGGGGGAAAGACTCAGAAGGGGAGTTACAACACTAGGGGAGAATGGCGAAAAGGGGAGAGCCATAAGGGCAGATATAACACTAGGAGGGAGTGACAGGAAGGAAGAGTACAGTAGGCAACAGCTGGGTGTGCCTGGCCAACCACAGCAGCTGTGGCAGGGAGGAGGGAGTGTGCGTGAGGGAAACAGGGAAAGGCTTAGTAGGGAAGCAGAGGTGCAGCAAAATGGGAGTGAAAGAGAGATGAGGAAGGATTGGTAGGGAGGGAGAGGGAGGTGGGGAAGTGAGAGAGGGAGAAGTGGAGAAGGGAGATTGGAAGGGAGGAAAGGAGAGGTGGAAAAAGACTGGGAGTAACGGAGAAATAAATGATTGGCAGGGAGAGAAAAGTGAGGGATTGCGAGAGGGGTTAGGGGAACTGAGGATGGAGAGGGAGGGCAGGAGGGGTGAGGAAGAAGTGGAAGGGAGGGCAGGAGGGAGGGTTGAGGAAGAAGTGGGAGGGAGGGCAGGAGGGGTGAGGAAGAAGTGGGAGGGAGGGCAGGAGGGGTGAGGAAGAAGTGGGAGGAAAGACAGGAAGGGTGAGGAAGAAGTGGGAGGGAGGGCAGGAGGGGTGAGGAAGAAGTGGGAGGGAGGTAGAAAAGTGTAACGGTTGGTGACGGTTGTATGAGTGTGCTGTTGTGTGTGTATGTACTCACCTAATTGTGGTTGCAGGGGTTGACTCATAGCTCCTGGCCCCGCCTCTTCACTGGTGTGTGTGTGTGTGTGTGTGTGTGTGTGTGTGTGTGTTTAACACTGCTGGAACACTGGGGCTCCAGCAGCTGGGAAGACTGTCTACTCGGCTTCACTTTGCAGCACTGTTAAATTTATGGTCTTATTACTTTTCACAGGAAGAGGGTCTCAACCTTCAAGGATCACAACAGCATCATTAACATCTCTGTACAATGATAGACTGGATAACTGGAACATTATATTAGTCAGAAATATCACCTGACGCGCGTTATCACCCTATAATCCGCTCAGTAATTTCTTCATGTTATTGTCAAATTATTTGAGTGACTGTGGCCCTGAGATCACAACATCACTACAGACAAACTCTTCACTGTTATCTAACAGTGACTTATACAACAGCTGGTCACTGCCCTAGGTACAGAACCTCTCGCTGCCTAGGGCAAGCAATGACAGCTTACATTAGTTGCTGAAGAAATATATGACAGTGATCACTACATTGCTTGATGTAACCAATGGAAGTCACGGCAGAATTAATGAAGATCACCGGCACACTCACCCATGAAGCAAGTATCCTGAAAATTATATTTGTATCTGTATTTACTACTAGAAATCATGTATCGTAATCTGAAATGAAGTAAACTTAGAAACTTAAACCATCGGTACGTATATACTGCTTCTCTGACACCATACATGAAGTATAAATTCACTAACACCTAGAGTATACACCACTTCCCTGGATAGTTTGTTCCAATTCTATCTCTGACTTCTGTACAGCTTCGTATCCTTCAGGTTAGATATATATCTGAGTAGTCTTACAACAGACTACCAAATCAATGTGTGCGAGGCTGGTCACCTGACCCAAGTTTGTGAACATACAGAATGAAGTTATCGTGTTACAAGACATGAGAGCAGTTCAACTGTGACTGCAGCATTCTCCAAGTTATCAACAGTGACCACTGACGGAGTGTTGACCGCTGGTGGAGTGATGACTAGTGACGGAACATGTTCCTGAGTGCGATGACTCGCATTTAGAATATGTTCTCAATAAGTAGATATTCAAGAAATGAAGTCAACTGACCATTCACCAGCTGTGCTCACACCTGGCTCCAACTTCACCCTACACCAATATATATGTTGCTTAATACTGAGTACAGTTTTCATCTATTAAATCAGTGTATAATAATGTAACTGTTAGAATACATGTGTGTAAGTGTGTGTGTGTGTGAGAGAGAGAGAGAGAGAGAGAGAGAGAGAGAGAGAGAGAGAGAGAGAGAGAGAGAGAGAGAGAGGAGAGAGAGAGAGCGAGAGCGAGAGAGAGAGAGAGAGAGAGAGAGAGAGAGAGAGAGAGAGAGAGAGAGAGAGAGAGAGAGAGAGAGAGCATGAGCAATATAACAAGGCATATAAGAGCATCTGGCTGTGTTTGTGTTTCTGTCTCGTTAAAATTCACGTGACACGCTGGCCGGCTGGAGACCAGTATTTACTTGTTGGTAACTCACTCACGTAACTTATGCTATGGTCCCAGTCCTTAATACCCTGAGAGTTATTAGCTGCTAGATATGACGTGGAGTGTGTTAATGTAGGAAGCAGGAAGGAAACATGTGGAGGATGGAACACCTGCCTGATTTACAGTACCTGCTGCTGCCGCTTTGTAAACAGTCTCCTCTTGGTGGCCAACTTACCTGAAAGGAAAAAGAAAAAAGTCTTTATTTTCTCTGTATATGGTCTTTGTCTTAAGATTAACATTGTTTTGCTTGGAAACATGCACAGCAGTAACTGGTTTAGTTTCCTAGTCTGGTATTCAGGCCTCAGACTAGACTTCCTTGTTGATACGCATGAATACGCATGGCTGCCACATGCTTCAAACTGTTTACATTTTTTTTTCAACGCACCGGCAGTATCCCACCGAGGCAGGGTGACCTAAAAACAAAAACAAAAGTTTTTATTTTTAAATGTAGTAATTTATACAGGAGAAGGGGTTATTAGCCCCTTGCATTTTAGTCGCGGCTTACGACACGCCTGGCTTACCTGGAGGTTATTCCGGGGATCAACGCCCCCGCGGCCCGGTCCATGACCAGGCCTCCCGATGGATCAGGGCCTGATCAACTAGGCTGTTACTGCTGGCCGCACGCAGTCCAACGTACGAGCCACAGCCCGGCTGATCCGGCACTGACTTTAGGTATCTGTCAAGCTCTCTCTTGAAGGCAGCAAGGGGTTTATTGGCAATTCCCCTAATGCTTGATGGGAGGCTGTTGAACAGTTTTGGGCCCCGGACACTTATGATGTTTTCTCTTAGTGTACCAATGGCGCCCCTACTTTTTATTGGCGGCATTTTGCATCGCCTGCCCAGTCTTTTACTTTCGTAGGGAGTGATTTCTGTGTGCAGATTTGGGACCATTCCTTCCAAGATTTTCCAAGTGTAGCTTATGATATATCTCTCCCTCCTGCGTTCCAACGAGTACAAGTCAAGTGCTTCCAAGTGTTCCCAGTAGTTAAGGTGCTTGACAGAACTTATACGTGCAGTAAAGGATCTCTCTACACTCTCTAGATCTGCGATTTCACCTGCTTTGAATGGAGATGTTAATGTACAGCAGTATTCCAGCCTAGAGAGAACAAGTGATTTGAAAAGGATCATCATGGGCTTGGCATCTCTCGTTCTGAAAGTTCTCATTATCCATCCTATCATTTTCTTTGCACGTGCGATCGTGGCACTGTTGTGATCCTTGAAAGTGAGATCCTCAGACATTACTACTCCCAGGTCCCTTACATTATTTTTCCGCTCTATTGTATGGCCGGAGTCAGTAGTATACTCTGTTCTAGTTATTATCTCCTCCAGTTTTCCATAACGGAGTAGTTGGAATTTGTCCTCATTGAACATCATATTGTTTACCGTGGCCCACTGGAAAACTTTGTTTATATCTTCTTGGAGGTTAACCGCGTCCTCAGCAGATGACAGCCTCATGCAGATTCTAGTATCATCCGCAAAGGATGATACGGTGCTGTGGTGTATATCTCTGTCTATGTCTGATATGAGGATAAGGCTTTCGGAGGAAGAATTCTTTACCACTTCCCCGTAGGGTTTACAATATATGCTGACCTAAACTTCAAAACGAAGTTGTAGTATAGTGTTCGTAATGAAGAAATATAGACAAAAATATGGGGAAATTAAAAAAAAAAAAGAAATGGATTAGAGACCATGAATTAAGAAAAGAAGACACGATAACTACAAGTAATTTCATAAAAAAATGAGAAAACAGATTGGAACTTGGGGAACCAGCAATAAGAGAAAATAAATGTCAAAATTTGAAAAAAATGTATAAAAAATGTAACATTTCTTTAGTAAGAGAGGCGGAAGGTGGAATAACAGAGCTCTACAACTGCTGCAACTTTAATTACACTTACGTGTTACTTAGAAAAGAAGAGACTGCTAGAGCACATTTTAACTCCCGTAAGTACAAAGAATTACAAATAGATTATTTTATCAAGCAAAACACACAAAGTCAAACTTGATAACTATACACAAACAGAAACAGTTAAGGGCAGCCACCTCACCCGCATATCCATCACCCTCCTCTTATTCCACACCATCCCCTTATTTTCTATTTCCATTCTCCTTCCTCTTCCTATACTTCCTCCTTTTATTCTCTTCCACCATTATCCCTCTTCATCCTCTTAAGTTTTCTTTATCCACTGCTCTTCCTCCTCCACGCAATTTTTCCTTTTCCTCACACACAACACGAAAAATGATCCGTTGGATAACTAGAACCTTCAAAAGAAGAGATACCAAGCCACTCGTTCACTCTAGGATACTGTTGTGTACTAACGGCCCCCTCCAAGGCAGGTGAAATTCCTGAGTTGGAAAACGTTCAAAGAACCTTCACTGCTAGTATAACTCAGTCCAGCACCTAATCTGCGGGTAGTGCTTGAACTCCCTAGAACTGTACACCTGAGAACGTAGGTAAGAAAAATATATCAAAATCTACACGATTCTTAAAAACCTTCCTTCATGCATAAGGGGGATCACTAAGAAACCCCTAGCTGTTCCTGATCAGTTAGGTTATGATGGATACATTGGACTGTGAGCGGCGGGCACTAACAGCTTGATCGATCAGGCCAGCAACCAGGAGGCCCGGTCTGGGACCGGGTCCCGGAGGCGGTGACCTCCGAAAGCACCTCCAGGTACTGGGTTTCCTTCCTTCTCCTCCATCCCACTAATATCTTTCTGTCTCTCTACACCTGCTTCTATCACAGCAGATTCTCGCGCCACGACGGATACAGCTTCAGAATCCAACGTTCCCTGTATTCCCTTGGTCACCTCGCTGCCAGACGTATGCTTTGCAATTTACTTATTTGTTTAAAATTTACGCTTTTATGATGTTGTGTAACTTGGCCTAAATTGACTTTACCAAAAAAAAAAAACAAAAAAAAAAAAGAGAAAATAATAGGAAGACTTGTAAAGTTGAGCACCACGTTAAACACGACGTTGAGCACCACGTCAAACACTTGACGTTGAGCACCACGTTAAACACGACGTTGAGCACCACGTTAAACACGACGTTGAGCACCACGTTAAACACGACGTTGAGCACCACGTCAAACACTTGACGTTGAGCACCACGTCAAACACTTGACGTTGAGCACCACGTCAAACACTTGACGTTGAGCACCACGTCAAACACTTGACGTTGAGCACCACGTCAAACACTTGACGTTGAGCACCACGTCAAACACTTGACGTTGAGCACCACGTCAAACACTTGATGTTGAGCACCACCTCAAACACTTGACGTTGAGCACCACCTCAAACACTTGACGTTGAGCACCACATCAAACACTTGAAGTTGAGCACCACGTCAAGCACTTGACGTTAAGCACCACGTCAAACACTTGACGTTGAGCACCACGTTAAACACTTGACGTTGAGCACCACGTTAAACACGACGTTGAGCACCACGTCAAACACTTGACGTTGAGCACAACGTCAAACACTTGACGTTGAGCACCACGTCAAACACTTGACGTTGAGCACCACGTCAAACACTTGACGTTGAGCACCACGTCAAACACTTGACGTTGAGCACCACGTCAAACACTTGACGTTGAGCACCACGTCAAACACTTGACGTTGAGCACCACGTCAAACACTTGACGTTGAGCACAACGTCAAACACTTGACGTTGAGCACCACGTCAAACACTTGACGTTGAGCACCACGTCAAACACTTGACGTTGAGCACAACGTCAAACACTTGACGTTGAGCACCACATCAAACACGACGTTGAGCACCACGTCAAACACTTGACGTTGAGCACCACGTCAAACACTTGACGTTGAGCACCACGTCAAACACTTGACGTAGTACACTGAGAACGTTTCTTATCACCTTGCTCCTACCAAACTGTTTATCTTTCCTCATCCCCATCCCTCCTGTCCCCACCTATCACCCACCTCCCCACTTCTCTACCTCTTCCCATCATTCCCACTACTGGCTCCCTCCAATTTTTCTTCACTCCCACTAATTCTTCTCTCCTCCTCCCAGGTAATAGTGACTCCAGCTCTGCTGGAACAACCCATAAAGCTGATGAACCTTTAATTTTAATGGAATACTTGACGATATCATCATCGCACTGTTCAAGTCTCCCAGCTCAGGTTGACACATTTCAACACAATATACGTAACTCATCCTGCGTGATGCAATATGACAGGGAAACAACTTCTGTTCCTACTTTGTATCTGTTAGGCTAATGTATCCAAATTTATAAAAATAATGCCTATTTAATCATCCCTTTCTTTGTTTCTTGGTGTTATTTTGTGATTATAATAATAATAATAATAATAATAATAATAATAATAATAATATTATTATTATTATTATTATTATTATTTTAATTAATATTATCATTGTTGCTGTTGGTAATTATAAAAAAAAGAAGGTGCTTTAAGCAACACTGCCGATGCAATATTCACATCACATTAACCTGACAAATGACTCATCATATAAAAACAAACAGTAATAAAGTGAACTAGTAGAGCCGGTGTAATAAAACTGGTTCTCAGTGTTGACTGTGTTCTTCAGAAGCTCTCCAGGGTCAGAGAATGTGTGCTCTCTTCAAGAGTTCTCGCAAAATACACAAAGAACAGCTGATACTGTTTACCAGAACTCGTCATTTATGATGTAAAACTGTTTGGAACAGTTGGTACTGCGCGCCATAGCGCGGGTAGCAGATGATGCGCAGTAAAACATCCATAATGTAAACACGAGTCATGAGAAACAGCTGAAGATGCGCGCTAAAACACCAATAAAAAATGCTAAACAAATCTCACAAGGCTCGGCAACTGATGCGCGCCAAAACTTCCATAATGTAAACATGAGCTACGAAAAACAGCTGACGATGCGCACCAAACTCTCCTCCAGAATGTAAACATAAAAGTAATAGGTGACGGTGCGCGCCAAAACTACCCTCAATACGTAAATAAGGGCCACTAAGACCCTTTTTCCTGCACCGTGTCATCAGTGTAGGCCACACCTTAACACGCTTCTCACGCATCACGCATCTTGCTGGATATATCACGTCTCGACTGGTATTTATTAAGAGTGAAGGACTGTTATTACCACAAATTACACACTGCCACACCTTTAATACTGAATTCAGATGAGGCAGTATATTAGGGTGTACTGTACTCACAACGTTTGTTCCAGGCGCTTGTTTTTATAGTAAGAATTAAGAGCGAGATAAAACAACTAGATCATATCCTAGTGGAGAATTTCTTAATGTCAACCTTCTTCTGGATAATACCAGTGGAGGAGTCACACGCATCATCTGTAAGAACCTACAGCACCTGGTGGGTGTCGTGGGAACACACCTGCAGGGTAGCTGAGGGCAAGGAATGAAGAGGCTCAGGTGTAGGCTTACCCACACACACATAAGGAACTTGAATTGCTGTTCTTATTCCTACTCCTCCTCCCAGTCCTTCAATTTATACTTCATTTCATGCCCCTACTCTTTTGGTTACAGATTCTGTTCGTTTTCCAGTTCCTGCTCCTTCTGTTCCCGTTCCCTTCTGTTCCAGTTCCAGCTTCTGTTCCAGCCGCAGATCCTCTTGTTCCAATTCCTGTTACAGTTGTAGACCCTCTTGTACCGGTTCATACCTTAATGTTCCAGCTCCTGCTACTCCTGTTCTATTTCCTGTTCCTGCTGTTCCAATTCCTCCTCCTCCTCCTCCTCCTCCCTCTTTCCTGTCTCTTCTTCAGATAAGTATCTAACAAACGAAAACCGATCGACATAAGATGAATAATAAAGATCTTTAGCGGAAGCCCTGGCCCAGGTAAACACAAGCTTGTCACGCTCCAAGGTGGGTGTGATTACTAGCCGGTGATTACACCTGAGAAGACACGCAGGTGTTCACCAGCTTACACCTGAGGAGACACGCAGGTGTTCACCAGCTTACACCTGAGGAGACACGCAGGTGCTCACCAGCTTACACCTGAGGAGACATGCAGGTGTTCAACTTACACCTGAGGAGACATGCAGGTGTTTACCAGCTTACACCTGAGAAAGTGTCAGTCTTCAACAGTCAGATGTTACAGGTGTAATTCTCATATATACAAAACACTCTTTTATCCGCCGTCTCTTAAACAAGTACATTTAAAAGATAAAAAATAATAATTGCATTTATTAAAGACAAAACAAAAGACGTTCATAAAAAATATATTCCATTTTTAATTATATTTTGGTTTTACTTATTTTTAAAAATGAGTCAATGTAAGAGAAGGCGTGACGAGTAGTGCCAGAAGAGGTAGATGAGTGCAACAAACTGCAGACTAGCCAACGAAAAACATGTGTGAAACAAGTTTTTCGCGAGAACGTTTTTTTTTTTTTGTACAACTTTTTTATCAAGACAGAGCGACACACTCTCACATTAAACACTTGTGATGCACCTGTTTTTTTTTTTTTGGCATTGGTGTGGCAGTATTTGTATACCTGCAGAGTTATCAGAGAGCAAAGGTGGTGTATGGTTGTCAGGATGTGTGTGAGTAGGACCTGCCTAGCGTGGGCCAGTAGGCCTACTTCAGTGCTCTTGTTATGTTCCTACACGGAGGTCAAGCCAACCAAATCAGATGACAGTAGACGGTCGAATGTTCCTCAGAGGATTCACCTCCCTTTTACCTCCTAACGGTTCCTTGCGCCGGTTGTATGGATAATACCAAGGGAAAAAAAATCGATGACTGGCCATGTATCGCTGACGGTGGCTGCTGATGCCTGATAACGACTCAAGGCTGACACTAATCGCCCTGGAAATCGTTTTGGGTTTGGCAGATTAGAGCTCCTGTACGCGGAGGACTTGTTAAAATTGATGCTCATCTCTCAGTGATGAATTATGGACGACGACGATCACAAAGACCACTGCCATTATCACCACCATCATCACCACCATCATCACCACCATCACCACCACCACTATCACCACCACCACCACTACCACCACCATCACCACTACCACCACCATCACCACCACCACAGCAGCAGAGAGATCACAACCTTCCACCACCTTGCATCCAAACCACATAAACATGTCACAGCCTTACCCCACGACACCCAACTGACCTTCACAACAACTGCTGCAATACTTGCATAACAACCACACCCACAATAATTACATAACACTACACCCACAATACTTACACAACACCACACCCACAATACTTACACCACACCTACAATACTTACACAGCACCACTCACAATACACCACACCCACAATACTTACACTACACCACATCCACAATACTTACACAACACCTACAATACTTACACAGCACCACACCCACAATACTTACCCAGCAAAACACCCAATTTTTACAATACAATAAACTACATGGTAAAATATTTAAGATAACTAAATGTACTGCTCTGCTGCCACCTTTGTAACAGCCAAGCAATAGTAAAGAATTCTAGACCGATAGCACTAATGTTCCACATCATAAAAATCTTTGAAAGGTTTCTAATAAGCCAGATCGCCAACCACTTGGATACCCAACAATTGCACAACTCAAAGCAGCACGTGTTCAGAGCAGGTCGCTCCTGCATTTCGCAACTACTGGACCACTATCACATGGTCTGTGATGCACTGAACGATAAACACAATGCAGATGTATTATACGCAGATTTTTCGAAGCCTTTGACAAATGCGATCATGGTGTAACAGCACGCAACATGTGTGATAAAGGAATAACTGGAACAATGGGTAGATGGATCCATAACTTCCTAACCAATTGAACACAAAGAGTAACAATAAACAGAGTTAAGTCAGAAAAGATCTATTCCACGATGTACAGTAATTCGCCCCCCCCCATCCTCTTCCTCATCCTCATATCTGATATACACAGCTATGTACCTGATCAGCCGGGTTGTGGTTGTGGTTTGTACGTTGGATTGCGTGCGGCCGGCAATAACAGCCTGGCTGATCAACCCGATTCACCGGGAGGACTGGTGATCGACAGGGCAGCGGGGGCGTTGACCCCTAAAAACCTTCTAGGTAGACTCCAAGTAGAATACAAATATAAATAGGAATAAAATGTAAGAATAAGAGTACAATAATAATGTTTCAGAGTACAATAATAATGTTTCAGAGTACAATAAATCGGCTACAGAGTACAATAATTATGTTTCAAAGTACAATAATAAGGCTTCAGAGTACAATAATAAGGCTCCAGAGTACAATAATAAGGCTTCAGAGTACAATAATAAGGCTTCAGAGTACAATAATAAGGCTTCAGAGTACAATAATAAGACTTCAGAGTACAATAATAAGGCTTCAGAGTACAATAATAAGGCTTCCGAGTACAATAATAAGGCTTCAGAGTACAATAATAAGGCTTCAGAGTACAATGATAAGGCTTCAGAGTACAATAATAAGGCTTCAGAGTACAATAATAAGGCTTCAGAGTACAATAATAAGGCTTCAGAGTACAATAAGGCTTCAGAGTACAATAATAAGGCTTCAGAGTACAATAATAAGGCTTCAGAGTACAATAATAAGGCTTCAGAGTACAATAAGGCTTCAGAGTACAATAATAAGGTTTCAGAGTACAATAATAAGGCTTCAGAGTACAATAATAAGGCTTCAGAGTACAATAATAAGGCTTCAGAGTACAATAATAAGGCTTCAGAGTACAATAATAAGGCTTCAGAGTACAATAATAAGGCTTCAGAGTACAATAATAAGGCTTCAGAGTACAATAATAAGACTTCAGAGTACAACAATAAGGCTTCAGAGTACAATAATAAGGCTTCAGAGTACAATAATATTTCAAGAGTACAATAAGTCCACGTCGCTTCTTCCCACTCTCTCCACCAGAGCTTTCAAGACGTCAACAGTAACGAGAGATTAAGTCCCAGAACCATCAAAACAGAGCAGAGCTGGATGGTCTCTGAACCTTCCCACGATGAAGTGCCAGAGGCAGAGGAGATGCGGAGACGTGGAAGCTGCAGAGTGGCTAATATAGACAGCCAAGAGGGGACAGGGAAAAGGGAGACAGGAAGGGGTCAGGGGGGAAAAAGGGGAAGGTCAGCCTGCCCTCTAGCAGCGACCTGTGTCCTCACTCAACCTCAAGTGTAAACAAAATATGACCGGGGATCGGCCTTTTCCAGCGAGGGATGATACTGATATACTTGTATCCCAGTATTGTGATACCAGTGCTGGGATACCACTACATCAACACTTATACCACTACATCAACACTGATACCACTACATCAACACTGTGATACCACTACATCAGTACTGATACCATTACATCAACACTGGTGCCAGTGCATCAACACTGTGATACCACTACATCAACACTAGTACCAGCGCATCAACACTGTGATACCACTACATCAACATTGATACTATTACATCAACACTGTGATACTACTACATCAACACTGTGATACCACTACATCAACATTGATACTATTACATCAACACTGTGATACCACTACATCAACACTGTGATGCAACTACATCAATGCTGATACCACTACATCAACACTGTGATACCACTACATCAACACTGATATCACTACATCAACACAGTGATACCACTACATCAACACTTATACCACTACAGCAACACTGTGATACCACTACATCCATACTGATACCATTACATCAACACTGTGATACCACTACATCAACACTGATACCACTACATCAACACTGTGGTACCACTACATCAATACTGATACCATTACATCAACACTGTGATACCACTACATCAACACTGTGATACCACTACATCAACACTGATACCACTACATCAACACTGATGCCACTACATCAACACTGATACCATTACATCAATACCGATACCACTACATCAGCACTATAATACCACTACATCAGCACTATAATACCACTACATCAACACTATGATACCACTACATCAACACTGATACCATTACATCAACACTGTGGCACCACTACATCAACACTGATATCACTACATCAACACTGGTACCATTACATCAACACTGTGACACCACTACATCAATACTGATACCACTACATCAACACTATGATACCACTACATCAACACTGATACCACTACATCAACACTGATACCATTACATCAACACTGTGACACCACCACATCAACACTGATATCACTACATCAATACTGATACCATTACATCAACACTGTGACACCACTACATCAACACTGATATTACTACATCAACACTGATACCATTACATCAACACTGTGACACCACTGCATCAATACTGATACCACTACATCAACACTATGATACCACTACATCAACACTGATACCACTACATCAACACTTATACCATTACATACCTGGAGGTTATTCCGGGGATCAACGCCCCCGCGGCCCGGTCCATGACCAGGCTTCCCGATGGATCAGGGCCTGATCAACTAGGCTGTTACTGCTGGCCGCACGCAGTCCAACGTACGAGCCACAGCCCGGCTGATCCGGCACTGACTTTAGGTATCTGTCCAGCTCTCTCTTGAAGGCAGCCAGGGGTTTATTGGCAATTCCCCTAATGCTTGATGGGAGGCTGTTGAACAGTTTTGGGCCCCGGACACTTATGGTGTTTTCTCTTAGTGTACCAATGGCGCCCCTACTTTTTATTGGGGGCATTTTGCATCGCCTGCCCAGTCTTTTACTTTCGTAGGGAGTGATTTCTGTGTGCAGATTTGGGACCATTCCTTCCAAGATTTTCCAAGTGTAGATTATGATATATCTCTCCCTCCTGCGTTCCAACGAGTACAAGCGTTCCCAGTAGTTAAGGTGCTTGACAGAACTTATACGTGCAGTAAAGGATCTCTGTACACTCTCTAGATCTGCGATTTCACCTGCTTTGAATGGAGATGTTAATGTACAGCAGTATTCCAGCCTAGAGAGAACAAGTGATTTGAAAAGGATCATCATGGGCTTGGCATCTCTCGTTTTGAAAGTTCTCATTATCCATCCTATCATTTTCTTTGCACGTGCGATCGTGGCACTGTTGTGATCCTTGAAAGTGAGATCCTCAGACATTACTACTCCCAGGTCCCTTACATTATTTTTCCGCTGTATTGTATGGCCGGAGTCAGTAGTATACTCTGTTCTAGTTATTATCTCCTCCAGTTTTCCATAACGGAGTAGTTGGAATTTGTCCTCATTGAACATCATATTGTTTACCGTTGCCCACTGGAAAACTTTGTTTATATCTTCTTGGAGGTTAACCGCGTCCTCAGCAGATGACAGCCTCATGCAGATCCTAGTATCATCCGCAAAGGATGATACGGTGCTGTGGTGTATATCTCTGTTTATGTCTGATATGAGGATAAGGAATAAGATGGGGGCGAGTACTGTGCCTTGTGGAACAGAGCTCTTCACTATGGCAGCCTCCGATTTAACTCTGTTGACCACTACTCTTTGTGTTCGATTTGTTAGGAAGTTGAGATCCATCTCCCCACTTTCCCAGTTATTCCTTTAGCACGTATTTTATGGGCTATTACGCCATGATCGCATTTGTCAAATGCTTTTGCAAAGTCTGTGTATATTACATCTGCATTCTGATTTTCTTCCAGTGCATCCAAGGCCATGTCATAGTGATCCAGTAGTTGTGAGAGGCAGGAGCGACCTGCCCTGAACCCATGTTGCCCTGGATTGTGCAGATTTTGTGACACCAGTACATGAACACTGATATCACTACATCAATACTGATACCACTACATCAACACTATGATACCACAACATCAACACTGATACCACTACATCAACACTGATACCACAACATCAACAATGATACCACTACATCAACACTGATGCCACTACATCAACACTATGATACCACGGCATCAACACTGATGCCACGACATCAACACTGATACCACTACATCAACACTGATGCCACTACATCAACACTGATACCACTACGTCAACACTGATGCTACTACATCAACAATGATACCACTACATCAATATTGTACATCAACAGAGATACCACTACATCAACAGAGATACCACTACATCAACAGAGATACCACTACATCAACAAACACATCCAACGTGTGTACAGTAGCTGCCGGATTACTGCGCACCTCTTATCCATCATGTGCACTGCTCCTCGTAATCCACACGAAGGCCTAAAATTATACAGAACTGCGGTATGTCATTTAGATATTTTATTTAACTGACTGAAATAAAGTCAAGCAGATAACTGACTTCACTGCAACACTAGCAACTCCAGCCTTGGCTTCAGATTTCTAAGAATCGTATCTTAAAACGAGTTTCTCGCGTCCAGACTGGCATTCCTTTTATATTAACCATACCACGGGTGGGGTTAGAACCCGCGATCAGAGAGTCACAAAAGTCCAGAACGACGCGTTAGCCACTGGGCTAGCTGGCCCAGTGGCTAACGCGACGGTCTGGAGTTTTATGACTCTGATCGCGGGTTCTAACCCCACCCGTGGTATGGTTTGTTTGCAATCGTGTCATTACGATTTCGTGGAAGACTTCGGTCAGATGACCAAAAGCTCCAGCTGTGGGTTATCATGTAACTAAGACCCGAGTCAGGAAACATTTGTCCTAACATAAGTCTGGGAACCGAACACCGCCTGTGTGTAAACCAAACATGACTATGTGCAAACCAAGCATATGTGTGTGTACTCACCTAGTTGTGGTTGCGTGGATCGATTAACAGCTCCTACCTGGAGGTTATTCCGGGGATCAACGCCCCCGCGGCCCAGTCCACGACCAGGCCTCCCGGTGGATCAGGGCCTGATCAACCAGGCTGTTACTGCTGGCCGCACGCAGTCCAACGTACGAACCACAGCCCAGCTCATCCCGCACTGACTTTAGGTATCTGTCCAGCTCTCTCTTGAAGGCAGCCAGGGGTTTATTGGTAATTCCCCTTATGGTTGGTGGGAGGCTGTTGAACAGTCTTGGGCCCCGGACACTTATGGTGTTTTCTCTTAGTGTACCAACGGCGCCCCTACTTTTAATTGGGGGTATTTTGCATCACCTGCCCTGTCTTTTACGTTCGCAGGCAGTGATTTCTGTGTGAAGATTTGGGACCATTCCTTCCAGGATTTTCCAAGTGTAGATTATGATATATCTCTCCCTCCTGCGTTCCAACGAGTACAAGTCAAGTGCTTCCAAGCGTTCCCAGTAGTTAAGGTGCTTGACAGAACTTATACGTACAGTAAAGGATCTCTGTACACTCTCTAGATCTGCGATTTCACCTGCTTTGAATGGAGATGTTAATGCACAGCAGTATTCCAGCCTAGAGAGAACAAGTGATTTGAAAAGGATCATCATTGGCTTGGCATCTCTCGTTTTGAACTTTCTCATTATCCATCCTATGTGTGTGTGTGTGTGTGTGTGTGCGTGTGTGTGTGTGTGTGTGTGTGTGTAAACCACATATTTGTACATGCAGATTAAACACTTCACTGGGTAAATCAAGTATCTTTATGTGTAAACCAAACCTCTTGTGTGTAAATCAATCAACTGTAGTTGTAAATCGTTGGGTCCACGTGTAAACAAAAGCTTAGAGAGAGAGAGAGAGAGAGAGAGAGAGAGAGAGAGAGAGAGAGAGAGAGATAGATAGATAGAGAGAGAGAGAGAGAGAGAGAGAGAGAGAGAGAGAGAGAGAGAGAGAGAGAGAGAGAGAGAGAGAGAGAGAGACAGACAGAGAGACAGAGAGAGACAGAGAGAGGAAATTTGATACAGAGTGGGGAGGAAGGAAACAGAATAGCAGTAACTGTAGCGCTGTGGGCACATCCACTCTTACAAAGAGAGGGGGGGATGAAGTCCAGATGAATAGGGAAGGGATGGTGTGGATGGGAGGAGGAGGAGGAGGAGGATGGGAAGAGGGTGTGTATGGGGGGAGTTAGGAGGAGAGGGTGTGAATAGGAGAGGGTGTATGGGAGAGGGTGTGAATGGGAGAGGGTGTATGAGAGAGGGTGTATGGGAGAGGGTGTATGGGAGAGGGTGTATGGGAGAGGGTGTATGGGAGAGGGTGTATGGGAGAGGGGGAAAAGAATAAAAATTGCGTGAAGCTCCGACTAATTGGCTAGAGAAATGAATAAGGGAAGTGGGGGATGAAACGGGATAAGGGTAAACAAGGGAGAACTGGAGAAAGAACAAGGGGGAGAGGGAATAAGAGGGAGGGGAGAAAAGGGAGGAAGATAAGAAAAGAGGGAGAGAGAGGGGAATTTAAGGAGATATCTACCTCTGATGAGTTCCCAGACTTTTCTGCTCTCAGAGAGGATTTATATTTTCTCTGACAATCCATCTGAAATTTTCCATAGCCAAGACTTGAAAAACACACATAACACTATATACATGATACTCAAAACAAAATAAGCAAGCAGGAGAGTCGAAATTGACTAATGTGTTAATTCTGAAACAGACAGCGAAAATACTCAAAATTACAAGTCTGTCTTACTAACAGTGTCGGAAGCTTGGAAGCACTTGACTTGTACTCGTTGGAACGCAGGAGAGAGAGATATATCATAATCTACACTTGGAAAATCCTAGAAGGAATGGTCCCGAATCTGCACACAGAAATCATTCCCCACGAAAGTAAAAGACTGGGCAAGCGATGTAAAATACCCCTAATTAAAAGTAGGGGCGCCATTGGTACACTAAGAGAAAACACCATAAGTGTCCGGGGCCCAAGACTGTTCAACAGCCTCCCACCAAGCATAAGGGGAATTACCAATAGGCCCCTGGTTGCCTTCAAGAGAGAGCTGGACAGATACTTAAAGTCAGTGCCGGATCAGCCGGGCTGTGGTTCGTACGTTGGACTACGTGCGGCCAGCAGTAACAGCCTAGTTGATCAGGCCCTGATCCACCAGGGGGCCTGGTCGTGGACCTGGCCGCGGGGGCGTTGATCCCCGGAATAACCTCCAGGTAGACTCTAGGTAGATACAATAATGTGTCTTACTAACAGTGTTGACACAATAATGTGTCTTACTAACAGTGTTGACACAATGATGTGTCTTACTAACAGTGTTGACACAATGATGCGTCTTACTAACAGTGTTGACACAATGATGTGTCTTACTAACAGTGTTGACATGATGTGTCTTACTAACAGTGTTGACACAATGATGTGTCTTACTAACAGTGTTGACACAATGATGTGTCTTACTAACAGTGTTGACACAATGATGTGCCTTACTAACAGTGTTGACACAATGATGTGTCTTACTAACAGTGTTGACACAATGATGTGCCTTACTAACAGTGTTGACACAATGATGTGTCTTACTAACAGTGTTGACACAATGATGTGTCTTACTAACAGTGTTGACACAATGATGTGTCTTACTAACAGTGTTGACATGATGTGTCTTACTAACAGTGTTGACATGATGTGTCTTACTAACAGTGTTGACACAATGATGTGCCTTACTAACAGTGTTGACATAATGATGTGTCTTACTAACAGTGTTGACACAATGATGTGTCTTACTAACAGTGTTGACACAATGATGTGTCTTACTAACAGTGTTGACACAATGATGTGTCTTACTAACAGTGTTGACACAATGATGTGTCTTACTAACAGTGTTGACACAATGATGTGTCTTACTAACAGTGTTGACACAATGATGTGTCTTACTAACAGTGTTGACACAATGATGTGTCTTACTAACAGTGTTGACACAATGATGTGTCTTACTAACAGTGTTGACACAATGATGTGTCTTACTAACAGTGTTGACACAATGATGTGTCTTACTAACAGTGTTGACACAATGATGTGTCTTACTAACAGTGTAGAAACAACGTAGGACCTTCCTCGCCCTCCTCAGGTATATACATTGGCTCCCTACCTTCGTGCTCCAGTGTGACTAGTTAATGGTCTGAGTCGAACCGCAGCATCGTCGTAAGTTTCTCTCACATGCGGGTTATTTGTGTACAGTACAAAGTGTTCTTTGTGATAAGAATTTAGATTTTTAGACCAACTAAATCCTCTACACCAGAATATAAGCATAATGGTACACTGCAGTAGGTCTACTGGTCCTTGTTACACGACCATTATCACTCAAATATTTGTCTAATCTCTTATTAAAATTACCCAAACAATTTTTAAAGATGCCCTAGTGAATTATTATATTATAAGGGATAGATTTAGAATCTTAGATTTTAAAATATTTTGATAGAATTCCTCACAAGAGAATAATCTGAAAAATACAGAATACGTTGGAGTGCGTACGGCCGGATGTAACAGCCTGGTTGATCACTCTGATCCACCGCCGCAAGAGCTGGTTATGAACCGGGCCGCGGGGCGTTGACCCCTCGGAACACCCTCCAGATATACAGGTGCGTTAAAAAGTCGGCGAACGTCCTTCATATATGGTGTGAGAGATATCTCAAGCTGCCTCACACACTCTCTCACTCACAGTGACATACATACGTACGTAACTCTTACCATATATGGTGTGAGAGATATCTCAAGCTGCCTCACACACTCTCTCACTCACAGTGACATACATATGTACGTAACTCTTACCATATATGGTGTGAGAGATATCTCAAGCTGCCTCACACACTCTCACTCACAGTGACATACATACGTACGTAACTCTTACCATATATGGTGTGAGAGATATCTCAAGCTGCCTCACACACTCTCTCACTCACAGTGACATACATACGTACGTAACTCTTACCATATATGGTGTGAGAGATATCTCAAGCTGCCGCACAGTCTCACTCACACTGGGAGCTCAAGGACTCTGAAGACAACGAAATCTACCTTTTTTCTTAAGATTTTGCAAGGAGAAACCAGTTTCTTGAAGAGCCTCACTTATCTTGTGAGTGAACACACCAACACATTCCATATTTAATAACTGATACACAACTGACAACATTAACTCTTATCCTTGACTGCCTCGATATACAGGCATCACTAACTTTACAAATACCGTATCCTTATTTACAGGTATCACCACCCTCACAAATAACCATGATGTAACTGCAGTAAATCCTACGTTAAACGAAGTCGGGCATCAGAAAAAGTCTATCATCAGTATTCACATAAATCATCGCTAAATGAAGAGAGAGTCATTAAGGCCCCCAGTTCACCTCAATGCTATCATTAACGAGACTTTAATCTACATATACAGGCCCGGTGGCCTGGTGGCTAAAGCTCCCGCTTCACACACGGAGGGCCCGGGTTCGATTCCCGGCGGGTAGAAACATTTCGACACGTTTCCTTACACCTGTTGTCCTGTTCACCTAGCAGCAAATAGGTACCTGGGTGTTAGTCGACTGGTGTGGGTCGCATCCTGGGGGACAAGATTAAGGACCCCAATGGAAATAAGTTAGACAGTCCTCGATGACGCACTGACTTTCTTGGGTTATCCTGGGTGGCTAACCCCCCGAGGTTAAAAATCCGAACGAAATACACAAATACACACACACAGACACGCCTCTTAGTGTGCAGGCGCTAATGGTGCCTCCAGCGCTGGTGCACAACACTATCGTGTGTTATCGGCCGGCGCAACCATCTATTCATAAAACACTTTATTGTCTTCAAGAGTCGCCGCCTATGTATTGATGTGCGCCGACTCATCTATATAAGACCTCAGTTCGATTATCCTGCTGGCTTGAATGACATAATTGGCACTGGTGGTGGGATGCTGAGTGACGTATATGGTAAGCGAGGGCCAGGTGTAGTGGCCTCACCTGCTCCATTTATGCCAGGTGTTTGGGGGAGACTTCTTGTGGCCTCGCTCACAAAAGGTTTATATGGGATGAAACCAGGTTCCCCAACTTGCATCCTACATGCGATTTCTAGACAGAAATAATATAAAGAGACAAGTTGCAAGAAATGTTGAAGTGGTGTTGGTAGACGAGCTTTAGTGATTTACCTGTGACCTGTTTCCAGAATTTGTCCTACTCCTTTTGCCCGGCCTGGTGTCAGGCCTCCCTGCTGGTCCGCCTGGTCACACACACACACACACACACACACACACACACACACGTGTTTCAAAATATTAAATCATACAAGGCTCAGAACCGGTTTGCTCGCCCTAGTACCGGATCAGGTAGCAACCAGGTTAATTGTGTCCCACCCCTAATACTGCCCACAAATTTAATTATAAATCAATTCAGTCTTCCATGTTGCTATTATAATGTTTTAGTTACACTACTGTTGTTGTTACTGTTGGTACGTCAGAACTGTAAAACAATAAAACCTGAAATAGAGGACGATTCAATAATAACAGATCCACACTTCTTACTAACGGAGGAGATAAGGTCAACATTAACAAACAGCTGGAGACTCTTTCGTAAGTAAATTGAGTTACTAAATTATAAGGCATATCAAGAACAAAAAATCACAGTATTATGGCTGAAACAATGTACAAGTCGCCCGTACTTAGGAGATAGAAACCTATGACCACGTTTCCGTCCGATTTAGACCATTAACAAGCGCCTTGTTAATGGTCCAATTTGGACCGAAAAGTTGTCATAAGCTTTAGTCTCCTAAGTGCGGGTCTTATATGAATTAATCTTATATGTTCACACTGCATCTCAAGTTGATGACAAGTCTGCAGCAAAAATCTACACTGATCCCTTGTTAAAGGCACCACACCTAACATCACAACAGATGCGTCTCAGACCAATAACTGATAGAAAAATCTCAAAAAGACAAAATTTTGGGTAGGTTAGGTTAGGATAAGTTACGCAAGGTTAGGTTATGTTATGTTATGTTAGATAAAGGGGTTAAGTAAGTCTGGGTAGGCTGGGTGAGGTTTCCGTCTGACTATCCACGGCGTCGTCTGCGCCTCTAGCGAAGATAAGAACGGTATTAAAGATCTAAAGGAAAGAAAAAAGTAATCTCCTAACGACCGTGTATACAATGTATGTTAGACCCACCACAGGTGTACACAGCACCAGCAGGAAGCCCGCACATGACCTGTAGGTTACCTGTAGTCGCTGCCGGAGTTCAACACCCCCGAGGCCCGGTCCCAGACCAGACTTTCTGATTGCTGGCTGATTAATGAGGCTGTTGGTGCCCGCAGCCCAACGTATGCACCACAACCAGGTTGATCATGAACTGATTTGAGGAATTTACCAAATTCCCTCTTGAAGACACAGAGGTCTGTTGCTAATCCCTCTTATGTATGAAGGGATGATGTTGAAGAGTTCTGGTCCCTTTACACTAATTGAGTTCTCTCCCAGTGTAGTCATCGCTCCGCTGGTTTCCACTGACAATATAATGTAGCACCATGTGACAAGCCTCTTACTTTCCATATATAGTGATCAGAAAACTGATGCAATCCAAAAATCTGTTACAAGTGTCGGAGCTTAGGCGAGATACTTGCGAAAGAGTAAAGGAAATGAATATTATAATAATCGAGAAGTACCTGAGGGAACATGACCACAACGTAAAAAAAAAAAAAAAAAAAAAAAAAAAAAAACAGACAGCAGTCTGACAGGAGATCAAGAACAATAATGTATTTCTGGACGCTAAAGATACTAATGGGATGTCAGAAAATATTTCTTAAGTCTGAGAGTGGCCGAGACACTGAAGATCGGTATGAGCAAGTGCTAGAAGCAGATTCCATACAGTTTAAGATCTAGATTATTATTATCAGATCTAGATTTAGATTTTGCCACGGAAGTGACTAGTTTATTGTGCGCCCCACATCCACCCTGCGGACGTGGCGCAAGAACCTGGAGGTTACCTGGAGGTTATTCCGGGGATCAACGCCCCCGCGGCCCGGTCCATGACCAGGCCTCCCGATGGATCAGGGCCTGATCAACTAGGCTGTTACTGCTGGCCGCACGCAGTCCAACGTACGAGCCACAGCCCGGCTGATCCGGCACTGACTTTAGGTATCTGTCCAGCTCTCTCTTGAAGGCAGCCAGGGGTTTATTGGCAATTCCCCTAATGCTTGATGGGAGGCTGTTGAACAGTTTTGGGCCCCGGACACTTATGGTGTTTTCTCTTAGTGTACCAATGGCGCCCATACTTTTTACTGGGGGCATTTAGCATCGCCTGCCCAGTCTTTTACTTTCGTAGGGAGTGATTTCTGTGTGCAGATTTGGGACCATTCCTTCCAAGATTTTCCAAGTGTAGATTATGAGAGAACATGTGGAAACACAAAACACCACCTAGGAACTAGGCTCAAAAGGGTTAACAGGAGTACATCCGGATTTATATCCGCAATTTGTTTTACCTGGTGTTAGCGAGTTTAGGATACAGATTCAACAGCAGGTATGGAAGAACCCCCAACAGTGAGGAATTAAGTGTGACAGTTAGTGTTTAAGTAAGAAGTGGAGTCAGGAGCAGTGACCTGACCCCCGCAACCACAGCCAGGTGAATACACACACACACACACACACACACACACACACACACACACACACACACACACACACACACACACACACACACACACACACACACACACAATTACCGCTAATAACCCAGCAGGGTTAATCACTGTCTTAACGGAATGATAGACTATGAGTTTTACCGACACTCCTTACGTCCTCCCTCCCTCTCCTCTCCCCCTTCCCTCACCTCTCCCCTTTCTTCTCCTTCCATCATTCTTCCATCCTCGTTTTCCCCCTCCCTCCTGCGCCATATGTGATGAGGGGGGGGGAGACGAGGATGGATTAAATATAGAGATTTTCATACTATACACAACTGGATACAAGATCAGTGTGCGTGATGATATATGACGGAAGGGGGGGGGGATACGGTTAGCTTTTGTTCCCGCCGTTAACTATCATACACGGGGAACTGGGAAGAGGGGCAGGGGCCCGGCCTCGGGGTACTGGTACTACAGTATTCACAAGTTGATGGACGAGACATGTCCAACACTGGCAGTGATTCGTTACTGAGATGTTTTGCCAATTTGTGAATCTTTCGTAAGACGTTTCGACAACCTGTGAATTTTTCGTGAGACGTTTCGCCAACCTGTGAATCTTTCGTGAGACGTTTCGACAACCTGTGAATCTTTCGTGAGATGTTTCCCTAACCTGTGAATATTTAAGTCCAATACAGAAAATGTGACTGGACACAGTGGAAGTGGAGAGGTAAGATTGAGGTGTTCAATCCCTGAACCTTGATTGATGGACTGAAACACATCTCTAGGCTGAGGGACTGATTACCTCCAACTCCTCATCTTCCACCGTTTCTTTTATGCACTGGACTGATGAAGCCACTGGCTGGCGAAACGTTTCCATAATAAAGATACCCAAATGTCGCTCAAGTGTCTCAATCTTCAAGACAGAATCTTGGTACAGAAGATATCTTTTACACTCTCATGCTATCTCTGGCTCAGCTTTTGAACATGACTTACTTCCACTAATGGGACCTTCCCATCTGTGATGATATCCTCAACTGCTGCACCTCTCCTCTGGCTCCAGTATATATGTCATCATCCTCACGCATCAAGGCTAAGGGACTGACCATCTCAAAATTACCCCTCCACTTCCACAGTCTCTAGCTGGCGAAACGTAACATCAATAGATATACCCAAGTGCTGCAAATATGTCAAACTCATCAAACGAAATGGAATTGGGGTAAGGCGAAGGGAGGTTAAGAGAGAGGAGTGAGGGAGGAATGCAACGGGATGGGAGGTTGAAGAGGGGGAAGGGGGAAGACCTCATTCCTCCTTACTCCTCCTCATACCTCGTTCTCACTTCCCAACACTTGCACTTCATACCTCATATTCTCCTCCCTACACCTCACACCCTCTTCCCCAAGTCCCACACCCCTCCTCCTCCTCCTCCAGACTCTCCCCCGCCCAGGCAGGTGAGACGAGGCCTACCTGCAGGTGAGACAATTATAAACTCACCAACCCACGGCAGGTTAGACATGGATGTTCCACTCAAAGATCATCCATCTTAATTATTAAGTAACTGAGCCTTACCACGGCTGATGCAATCAAACGCCAGGATGGAAGAAGCAAGGGAAAATAATGTAGGGAATGAAGAGTGGCAAGAAAATGAAAAGAAGGAAGAGAGAGAGAGAAAAAAAAGCGGGGTAGGGAGGAAGAATTAAGACTGAAAATACTACTTAGTCGATTTTGTATTTCGTCTTCACGTACCTAGTAAATGACTTATTTTAAGACAAGGTACATTATTATTATTATTATTATTATTATTATTATTATTATTATTAATTATTATTATCAAAAAGAAGCGCTAAAACACGGTACAGATTGAATTAACTTATACTTATTAAATACTACTATTACTACTACTACTACTAATAATAATAATAATAACAGTAAGCATGTGTTGTTATGAGAGCCCCAAGAAGCAGCAAGTAACACCTGTTCTGCCACACCTGTAAACACGTGAAGGTTGCAGGTCGCGTGGACGATCTCCACCTGGAGGGACTCCACTTCCACCTCGTCCGCGCTGTCTACCAGAACTTCATCTTCGTCAGTCGACCCGTAGCGCTGCTTCAGGTACACCAGCACGGGGTCGTCGCCAGCCCAAGACGCGGCCAAGCCATAGGATCCGAACGTGTCGACCATTTCTCGGTGGTCGCGGCTGCGGTTACTGTCGTCGCGAGCGGAGTTGTTGTTGCGGTGGGTTTTGTTTTTGTGTTTGTGTTGGTTGTTATGGTCGTCCTGGGCGCTGTTTTTGCTTCTATTGCCTTCATGGGCGCTGTTTTGGTCACTGTTCCAGCTACTGTTGCTGTCGTTTCGGACGGCAACAGTCGCTGGAACATTATTGCCACTGATTTCGCTACTGGCGTCGTTTCCTTCCCTAGTCCAGCTTCTACTGTCGTTGCTGATGGCTTGGTAATCGCGCTGTTCCTGTTTGTCGTTGTAGCGACTGGTGAAGGGAGTGTCATTCTTACCGTCGTTTTGACCGTCGTACTCAGGTCGCTCCGGAGGCAAATTCCACGTCACTTGTTTCTTTAATCCCACCATGACGTGTGGTTGCTGTTCCCTCGTGTGACTGCTGTGACCTCGTGTGACCGCTGTTCCCTTGTGTGACTGTTGCTTCCTCGTGTGACCTCGTGTTCCCTGTCCTTTACTGCTAACCAAATGATCATCAGAGCAAGGAAATCAATACATACGCTTGATACAACTACCGCAATTATAGTCAGGCGAAACTCAACAGGTATCTGAGCCTTGTGCAACAAGACACATATTGTACTAACACACCAGCTACGCGACGCTTCTGATGGCAATACTAATTACGTTGGTTGGTTAGGTAAGGTTTGTCAAGAAACAAGACAAGTATTTCCTGACGCAGGTTTTAGTCATATCATGACCCACAGCTGGAGCTCTTGGTCATCTGACCGAGGCCTTCCGTTGGCTTACCGGTCCAAGAGAAAGTGAAAGAAAACCCGACCTGATATTATTAAAGTTCAACAACAGGTTCACAATTTTCGAAGGTTCAGTTATACATGTTAATATATCCATAATTGGATCGTATTCACCCAATGTTAACTACTCAACTACCTTGTATTCTAGCCACACGTTTATCACCTTTAATATCTCAGGATCAATTACAGAACACAAACTTCCACAATGACCACAAAACATCAAACAGTCGGAGCTGTGGCTGTTTCTCAACCGCTAGTGTGGCCGCAGCAAACAATGACCGCAAAGTTTCACCTTAAGTATAATGATATAATAACTAGGACACTTTCACAGGTCACATCAAGCGTAAAAATCACACACCACCACAATAGTAAATAATTCTGAGGTCTGCCCTCTCATTACCTCCGTTTTCTGTTAATTTACCTCTTAAAATTCACGATTCTCAAGCCTTCTTTTCCATTATATTCCTCTATCTTACTCCGTTTCATCTCTATTTATTGATTAATCCATTCTTCTATAATTTTTACTCATGCTTCTCTTCTTTTTTTTCTATTTATAAGCATATTGTCTTTCGCTATCATATATTTTACTCACAAATTCTACATTACAGTTATCCACAGTTTGTGACGGATAAAGCACTGTATGAGGGAGTGCCAGAGAGCTCTGGTGATCCCTACAGTGCCAGCCTCAGTAATGGCCCCGTGGCACCCGTCTCCTCAATCCCGTGAGTCCAGGAGGGGCCATATTTAAATGCCAAGTGAAGCGTCGGGCAGTAAGATCCTGCTGCAACCTCAGGGCTCGGTACAATGACTTTATCCTAGGATAAATGTTGGGTTACCCTAGGATAAATTTTGGGTTACCCTAGGATAAATGTTGTGTTACCCTAGGATAAATATTGGGTTATCCTAGGATAAATGTTGGGTTATCCTAGGATAAATATTTGTTGGGTTATCCTAGGATAAACCTTTGTTGGGTTATCTTAGGATAAATATTTGTTGGTTATCCTAAGATAAATATTTGAGTTATCCTAGGATAATGTTGGGTTACCCTAGGATAAATGCTGGGTTATCCTAGGATAAATATTTGTTGGGTTATCCTAGGATAAACCTTTGTTGGTTGTCCTAGGATAAATATTTGAGTTATCCTAGGATAAATGTTGGGTTATCCTAGGGTAAATCTGTTAGGCTATCCTAGGGTAAATCTATGTTGAGTTATCCCAGGATAAATTCCATATACCTCCAATCCCGCATGTCCTCTTCCCTGACCCTCCACTACCCTCCCTTGTTCCCTTTAATAAAGCTCCCTCCCTGAACACGCCCCGGAGGGTTGTTTCACCACGGCTCGTGACTGGGGAGCAGGCTGGGGGAGCACTGGGGTAAATGTGACGCACTCTGGGAGGTCCCAACCAAAACACACTCATCACTCTCCTATCATGATCACCAGACGAATTTAAATACCATATTACAAGGACTCCATGATATTACAAGGACCCCATGATATTACAAGGACCCCCTGATATTACAAGGCCCCCATGATATTACAAGGACCCCATGATATTACAAGGCCCCCATGATATTACAAGGACCCCATGATATTACAAGGACCCCATGATATTACAAGGACCCCATGATATTACAAGGACCCCATGATATTACAAGAACCCCATGATATTATAAGGACCCCATGATATTACAAGGACCCCATAATATTACAAGGACCCCATAATATTACAAGGACCCAAAACATTACAAGGACCCGATAATATTACAAGGACCCCATGATATTACAAGGACCCCAAGATATTACAAGGACCCCATGATATTACAAGGACCCAAGATATTACAAGGACCCCATGATATTACAAGGAACCCATGATATTACAAGGCCCCCATGATATTACAAGGACCCCAAGATATTACAAGGACCCCCATGAAATTACAAGGACCCCATGATATTACAAGAACCCCATATTACAAGGACCCCATGATATTACAAGGACCCCATTATATTACAAGGACCCCATGATATTACAAGGACCCCATAATATTACAAGGACCCCATAATATTACAAGAACCCCAAAATATTACAAGGACCCCATAATATTACAAGGACTCCATAATATTACATGGACCCCATTATATTACAAGGACCCCATGATATTACAAGGACCCGATAATATTACAAGGACCCCATGATATTACAAGGACCCCATGACATTACAAGGACCCCATGATATTACAAGGACTCCATGATATTACAAGGACCCCATAATATTACAAGGACCCCATAATATTACAAGGACCCCATAATATTACAAGGACCCCAAAATATTACAAGGACCCCATAATATTACAAGGACTCCATAATATTACATGGACCCCATGATATTACAAGGACCCCATTATATTACAAGGACCCCATGATATTACAAGGACCCCATATTACAAAGACCCTATTATATTACAAGGACCCCATGATATTACAAGGACCCCATAATATTACAAAGACCCCATAATATTACAAGGACCCCATAATATTACAAGGACTCCATAATATTACAAGGACCCCATAATATTACAAAGACCCCATAATATTACAAGGACCCCATAATATTACAAGGACCCCATAATATTACAAGGACCCCATATTACAAGGACCCCATAATATTACAAGGACCCCATAATATTACAAGGACCCCATAATATTACAAGGACCCCATAATATTACAAGGACCCCATAATATTACAAGGACCCCATAATATTACAAGGACCCCATAATATTACAAGGACCCCATAATATTACAAAGACCCCATATTACAAGGACCCCATAATATTACAAGGACCCCATAATATTACAAGGACTCCATAATATTACAAGGACCCCATAATATTACAAAGACCCCATAATATTACAAGGACTCCATAATATTACAAGGACCCCATAATATTACAAGGACCCCATAATATTACAAGGACTCCATAATATTACAAGGACCCCATAATATTACAAGGACCCCATAATATTACAAGGACCCCATAATATTACAAGGACTCCATAATATTACAAGGACTCCATAATATTACAAGGACTCCATAATATTACAAGGACCCCATAATATTACAAGGACTCCATAATATTACAAGGACCCATAATATTACAAGGACTCCATAATATTACAAGGACCCCATAATATTACAAGGACCCCATAATATTACAAGGACTCCATAATATTACAAGGACCCCATAATATTACAAGGACCCCATAATATTACAAGGACCCCATAATATTACAAGGACTCCATAATATTACAAGGACCCATAATATTACAAGGACTCCAAAATATTACAAGGACCCCATAATATTACAAGGACCCCATAATATTACAAGGACTCCATAATATTACAAGGACTCCATAATATTACAAGGACCCATAATATTACAAGGACCCCATAATATTACAAGGACTCCATAATATTACAAGGACTCCATAATATTACAAGGACCCCATAATATTACAAGGACCCCATAATATTACAAGGACCCCATAATATTACAAGGACCCCATAATATTACAAGGACCCCATAATATTACAAAGACCCCATAATATTACAAGGACCCCATAATATTACAAGGACCCCATAATATTACAAGGACTCCATAATATTACAAGGAGCCCATAATATTACAAAGACCCCATAATATTACAAGGACTCCATAATATTACAAGGACCCCATAATATTACAAGGACCCCATAATATTACAAGGACTCCATAATATTACAAGGACCCCATAATATTACAAGGACCCCATAATATTACAAGGACCCCATAATATTACAAGGACTCCATAATATTACAAGGACTCCATAATATTACAAGGACTCCATAATATTACAAGGACCCCATAATATTACAAGGACCCCATAATATTACAAGGACTCCATAATATTACCCCTCAAGGAAGGTTCCTTGATGTTGGTGAGGGGCTCTTGATTTAGGGAATTGGATCTGTGCTCCAGTTCCCCGAATTAAGCCTGAATGCCTTCCACATCCCCCCCCCCAGGCGCTGTATAATCCTCCGGGTTTAGCGCTTCCCCCTTGATTATAATAATAATAATCCATAATATTACAAGGACCCCATAATATTACAAGGACCCATAATATTACAAGGACCCATAATATTACAAGGACTCCATAATATTACAAGGACTCCATAATATTACAAGGACCCCATAATATTACAAGGACCCCATAATATTACAAGGACCCATAATATTACAAGGACCCATAATATTACAAGGACCCCATAATATTACAAGGACTCCATAATATTACAAGGACCCATAATATTACAAGGACTCCATAATATTACAAGGACCCCATAATATTACAAGGACCCATAATATTACAAGGACTCCATAATATTACAAGGACCCATAATATTACAAGGACCCCATAATATTACAAGGACTCCATAATATTACAAGGACTCCATAATATTACAAGGACTCCATAATATTACAAGGACCCCATAATATTACAAGGACTCCATAATATTACAAGGACCCATAATATTACAAGGACTCCATAATATTACAAGGACCCCATAATATTACAAGGACCCCATAATATTACAAGGACTCCATAATATTACAAGGACCCCATAATATTACAAAGACCCCATAATATTACAAGGACCCCATAATATTACAAGGACCCCATAATATTACAAGGACCCCATAATATTACAAGGACCCCATAATATTACAAGGACCCCATAATATTACAAGGACCCCATAATATTACAAGGACCCCATAATATTACAAGGACTCCATAATATTACAAGGACCCCATAATATTACAAGGACCCCATAATATTACAAGGACCCCATAATATTACAAGGACCCCATAATATTACAAAGACCCCATAATATTACAAGGACCCCATAATATTACAAGGACCCCATAATATTACAAGGACTCCATAATATTACAAGGACCCCATAATATTACAAAGACCCCATAATATTACAAGGACTCCATAATATTACAAGGACCCCATAATATTACAAGGACCCCATAATATTACAAGGACTCCATAATATTACAAGGACCCCATAATATTACAAGGACCCCATAATATTACAAGGACCCCATAATATTACAAGGACTCCATAATATTACAAGGACTCCATAATATTACAAGGACTCCATAATATTACAAGGACCCCATATTACAAGGACTCCATAATATTACAAGGACCCATAATATTACAAGGACTCCATAATATTACAAGGACCCCATAATATTACAAGGACCCCATAATATTACAAGGACTCCATAATATTACAAGGACCCCATAATATTACAAGGACCCCATAATATTACAAGGACCCCATAATATTACAAGGACTCCATAATATTACAAGGACCCATAATATTACAAGGACTCCATAATATTACAAGGACCCCATAATATTACAAGGACCCCATAATATTACAAGGACTCCATAATATTACAAGGACTCCATAATATTACAAGGACCCATAATATTACAAGGACCCTATAATATTACAAGGACTCCATAATATTACAAGGACTCCATAATATTACAAGGACCCCATAATATTACAAGGACCCCATAATATTACAAGGACCCCATAATATTACAAGGACCCCATAATATTACAAGGACCCCATAATATTACAAAGACCCCATAATATTACAAGGACCCCATAATATTACAAGGACCCCATAATATTACAAGGACTCCATAATATTACAAGGAGCCCATAATATTACAAAGACCCCATAATATTACAAGGACTCCATAATATTACAAGGACCCCATAATATTACAAGGACCCCATAATATTACAAGGACTCCATAATATTACAAGGACCCCATAATATTACAAGGACCCCATAATATTAGAAGGACCCCATAATATTACAAGGACTCCATAATATTACAAGGACTCCATAATATTACAAGGACTCCATAATATTACAAGGACCCCATAATATTACAAGGACCCCATAATATTACAAGGACTCCATAATATTACAAGGACCCCATAATATTACAAGGACCCATAATATTACAAGGACTCCATAATATTACAAGGACTCCATAATATTACAAGGACCCCATAATATTACAAGGACCCCATAATATTACAAGGACCCATAATATTACAAGGACCCATAATATTACAAGGACCCCATAATATTACAAGGACTCCATAATATTACAAGGACCCATAATATTACAAGGACTCCATAATATTACAAGGACCCCATAATATTACAAGGACCCATAATATTACAAGGACTCCATAATATTACAAGGACCCATAATATTACAAGGACCCCATAATATTACAAGGACTCCATAATATTACAAGGACTCCATAATATTACAAGGACTCCATAATATTACAAGGACCCCATAATATTACAAGGACTCCATAATATTACAAGGACCCATAATATTACAAGGACTCCATAATATTACAAGGACCCCATAATATTACAAGGACCCCATAATATTACAAGGACTCCATAATATTACAAGGACCCCATAATATTACAAGGACCCCATAATATTACAAGGACCCCATAATATTACAAGGACTCCATAATATTACAAGGACCCATAATATTACAAGGACTCCATAATATTACAAGGACCCCATAATATTACAAGGACCCCATAATATTACAAGGACTCCATAATATTACAAGGACTCCATAATATTACAAGGACCCATAATATTACAAGGACCCCATAATATTACAAGGACTCCATAATATTACAAGGACTCCATAATATTACAAGGACCCCATAATATTACAAGGACCCCATAATATTACAAGGACCCCATAATATTACAAGGACCCCATAATATTACAAGGACCCCATAATATTACAAAGACCCCATAATATTACAAGGACCCCATAATATTACAAGGACCCCATAATATTACAAGGACTCCATAATATTACAAGGACCCCATAATATTACAAAGACCCCATAATATTACAAGGACTCCATAATATTACAAGGACCCCATAATATTACAAGGACCCCATAATATTACAAGGACTCCATAATATTACAAGGACCCCATAATATTACAAGGACCCCATAATATTACAAGGACCCCATAATATTACAAGGACTCCATAATATTACAAGGACTCCATAATATTACAAGGACTCCATAATATTACAAGGACCCCATAATATTACAAGGACCCCATAATATTACAAGGACTCCATAATATTACAAGGACCCCATAATATTACAAGGACCCATAATATTACAAGGACCCATAATATTACAAGGACTCCATAATATTACAAGGACTCCATAATATTACAAGGACCCCATAATATTACAAGGACCCCATAATATTACAAGGACCCATAATATTACAAGGACCCATAATATTAGAAGGACCCCATAATATTACAAGGACTCCATAATATTACAAGGACCCATAATATTACAAGGACTCCATAATATTACAAGGACCCCATAATATTACAAGGACCCATAATATTACAAGGACTCCATATATTACAAGGACCCATAATATTACAAGGACCCCATAATATTACAAGGACCCCATAATATTACAAGGACTCCATAATATTACAAGGACCCATAATATTACAAGGACTCCATAATATTACAAGGACTCCATAATATTACAAGGACCCATAATATTACAAGGACTCCATAATATTACAAGGACCCATAATATTACAAGGACCCCATAATATTACAAGGACCCCATAATATTACAAGGACTCCATAATATTACAAGGACCCATAATATTACAAGGACTCCATAATATTACAAGGACCCCATAATATTACAAGGACCCCATAATATTACAAGGACCCCATAATATTACAAGGACTCCATAATATTACAAGGACCCCATAATATTACAAGGACTCCATAATATTACAAGGACTCCATAATATTACAAGGACCCCATAATATTATAAGGACCCATAATATTACAAGGACCCCATAATATTACAAGGACCCCATAATATTATAAGGACCCATAATATTACACGGACCCCATAATATTACAAGGACTCCATAATATTACAAGGACTCCATAATATTACAAGGACCCCATAATATTATAAGGACCCATAATATTACAAGGACCCCATAATATTACAAGGACCCCATAATATTATAAGGACCCATAATATTACAAGGACCCCATAATATTACAAGGACTCCATAATATTACAAGGACCCATAATATTACAAGGACCCATAATATTACAAGGACCCATAATATTACAAGGACCCCATAATATTACAAGGACCCCATAATATTACAAGGACCCCATAATATTACAAGGACTCCATAATATTACAAGGACCCATAATATTACAAGGACCCATAATATTACAAGGACCCCATAATATTACAAGGACCCCATAATATTACAAGGATCCATAATATTACAAGGACCCCATAATATTACAAGGACTCCATAATATTACAAGGACCCATAATATTACAAGGACCCATAATATTACAAGGACTCCATAATATTACAAGGACCCCATAATATTACAAGGACCCCATAATATTACAAGGACCCATAATATTACAAGGACCCCATAATATTACAAGGACCCCATAATATTACAAGGACCCATAATATTACAAGGACCCCATAATATTACAAGGACCCCATAATATTACAAGGACCCCATAATATTACAAGGACTCCATAATATTACAAGGACCCATAATATTACAAGGACCAATAATATTACAAGGACCCCATAATATTACAAGGACCCATAATATTATAAGGACCCATAATATTACAAGGACCCCATAATATTACAAGGACCCATAATATTACAAGGACCCATAATATTACAAGGACCCCATAATATTACAAGGACTCCATAATATTACAAGGACCCATAATATTACAAGGACTCCATAATATTACAAGGACCCCATAATATTACAAGGACTCCATAATATTACAAGGACTCCATAATATTACAAGGACCCATAATATTACAAGGACCCCATAATATTACAAGGACCCCATAATATTACAAGGACTCCATAATATTACAAGGACCCCATAATATTACAAGGACTCCATAATATTACAAGGACTCCATAATATTACAAGGACTCCATAATATTACAAGGACCCATAATATTACAAGGACTCCATAATATTACAAGGACTCCATAATATTACAAGGACTCCATAATATTACAAGGACTCCATAATATTACAAGGACTCCATAATATTACAAGGACTCCATAATGTTACAAGGACCCCATAATATTACAAGGACTCCATAATATTACAAGGACTCCATAATATTACAAGGACTCCATAATATTACAAGGACTCCATAATATTACAAGGACTCCATAATATTACAAGGACTCCATAATATTACAAGGACTCCATAATATTACAAGGACCCATAATATTACAAGGACTCCATAATATTACAAGGACTCCATAATATTACAAGGACTCCATAATATTACAAGGACTCCATAATATTACAAGGACTCCATAATATTACAAGGACTCCATAATGTTACAAGGACCCCATAATATTACAAGGACTCCATAATATTACAAGGACCCCATAATATTACAAGGACTCCATAATATTACAAGGACTCCATAATATTACAAGGACTCCATAATATTACAAGGACCCCATAATATTACAAGGACTCCATAATATTACAAGGACCCATAATATTACAAGGACCCCATAATATTACAAGGACCCCATAATATTACAAGGACTCCATAATATTACAAGGACCCCATAATATTACAAGGACTCCATAATATTACAAGGACCCCATAATATTACAAGGACTCCATAATATTACAAGGACCCCATAATATTACAAGGACCCCATAATATTACAAGGACTCCATAATATTACAAGGACTCCATAATATTACAAGGACTCCATAATATTACAAGGACTCCATAATGTTACAAGGACCCCATAATATTACAAGGACTCCATAATATTACAAGGACCCCATAATATTACAAGGACTCCATAATATTACAAGGACTCCATAATATTACAAGGACTCCATAATATTACAAGGACCCCATAATATTACAAGGACTCCATAATATTACAAGGACCCATAATATTACAAGGACCCCATAATATTACAAGGACCCCATAATATTACAAGGACTCCATAATATTACAAGGACCCCATAATATTACAAGGACCCCATAATATTACAAGGACTCCATAATATTACAAGGACCCATAATATTACAAGGACCCCATAATATTACAAGGACCCCATAATATTACAAGGACTCCATAATATTACAAGGACCCCATAATATTACAAGGACTCCATAATATTACAAGGACCCCATAATATTACAAGGACCCATAATATTACAAGGACTCCATAATATTACAAGGACCCATAATATTACAAGGACCCCATAATATTACAAGGACTCCATAATATTACAAGGACCCCATAATATTACAAGGACCCATAATATTACAAGGACTCCATAATATTACAAGGACCCATAATATTACAAGGACCCATAATATTACAAGGACTCCATAATATTACAAGGACTCCATAATATTACAAGGACCCCATAATATTACAAGGACCCCATAATATTACAAGGACCCCATAATATTACAAGGACCCCATAATATTACAAAGACCCCATAATATTACAAGGACTCCATAATATTACAAGGACCCATAATATTACAAGGACCCATAATATTACAAGGACTCCATAATATTACAAGGACCCCATAATATTACAAGGACCCATAATATTACAAGGACCCCATAATATTACAAGGACCCCATAATATTACAAGGACCCCATAATATTACAAGGACAACAAAGGCAATAAGTCACCATTACTTTTTAATACTACCCCAAGTAATTTACATTATATATAATAATTGTACTTATGTATACCTGTGCCTAAATAAACTTACTTAACCTAACTATATGATAATAATAACAACAACAATAATATTTTTTTAGTTATTAACACATCGGCAGCTTCACACTAAGGCAGGGTAACCAGAAAGTACAAAATAATAATAATAATAATAATAATAATAATAATAATAATAATAATAATAATAATAATAATAATAATAATAATAATAATACTGCATAATAAGTAAATCCAGCCTATTAATCTGACAGGAGCAATCATGGTGTGACTGCGCACAAAATGCCTGCAAATTGAATAACTGGAAAATTAGGCGGATGGATAGTGACTCCAGGTAATACCTCAGAGAATGGTGGTGGTAAACTGAAGTCTGCGAGGCTGCCGCTGTTAAAAGTAGGAACAATACCGTGACTGGAACAATAATGTGACTGGAACAATACTGTGACTGGAACAATACTGTGACTGGAACAATACTGTGACTGGGACAATACTGTGACTGGGACAATACTGTGACTGGAACAATACTGTGACTGGAACAATACTGTGACTGGAACAATACTGTGACTGGAACAATACTGTGACTGGAACAATACTGTGACTGGAACAATACTGTGACTGGGACAATACTGTGACTGGGACAATACTGTGACTGGAACAATACTGTGACTGGAACAATACTGTGACTGGAACAATACTGTGACTGGAACAATACTGTGACTGGAACAATACTGTGACTGGAACAATACTGTGACTGGAACAATACTGTGACTGGAACAATACTGTGACTGGAACAATACTGTGACTGGAACAATACCGTGACTGGAACAATACTGTGACTGGAACAATACTGTGACTGGGACAATACTGTGACTGGAACAATACTGTGACTGGAACAATACTGTGACTGGAACAATACTGTGACTGGAACAATACTGTGACTGGGACAATACTGTGACTGGGACAATACTGTGACTGGAACAATACTGTGACTGGAACAATACTGTGACTGGAACAATACTGTGACTGGAACAATACTGTGACTGGAACAATACTGTGACTGGGACAATACTGTGACTGGGACAATACTGTGACTGGAACAATACTGTGACTGGAACAATACTGTGACTGGAACAATACTGTGACTGGAACAATACCGTGACTGGAACAATACTGTGACTGGAACAATACTGTGACTGGAACAATACTGTGACTAGGACAATACCGTGACTGGAACAATACTGTGACTGGAACAATACTGTGACTGGAACAATACTGTGACTGGAACAATACTGTGACTAGGACAATACCGTGACTGGAACAATACTGTGACTGGGACAATACCGTGACTGGAACAATACTGTGACTGGAACAATACTGTGACTGGAACAATACTGTGACTAGGACAATACCGTGACTGGAACAATACTGTGACTGGAACAATACTGTGACTGGGACAATACTGTGACTGGAACAATACTGTGACTGGGACAATACCGTGACTGGAACAATACTGTGACTGGAACAATACCGTGACTGAGACAATACCGTGACTGGAACAATACTGTGACTGGAACAATACTGTAACTGGAACAATACTGTGACTGGAACAATACTGTGACTGGAACAATACTGTGACTGGAACAATACTGTGACTGGGACAATACTGTGACTGGAACAATACCGTGACTGGAACAGTACTGTGACTGGAACAATACTGTGACTGGAACAATACTGAGACTGGAACAATACTGTGACTGGAACAATACCGTGACTGGAACAATACTGTGTCTGGAACAATACTGTGACTGGAACAATACTGTGACTGGGACAATACCGTGACTGGAACAATACTGTGACTGGGACAATACTGTGACTGGGACAATACTGTGACTGGGACAATACCGTGACTGGAACAATACTGTGACTGGAACAATACCGTGACTGGAACAATACCGTGACTGGAACAATACTGTGACTGGAACAATACTGTGACTGGAACAATACTGTGACTGGAACAATACCGTGACTGGAACAGTACTGTGACTGGAACAATACTGTGACTGGAACAATACCGTGACTGGAACAGTACTGTGACTGGAACAATACTGTGACTGGAACAATACTGTGACTGGAACAATACTGTGACTGGAACAATACTGTGACTGGGACAATACCGTGACTGGGACAATACTGTGACTGGAACAATACCGTGACTGGGACAATACTGTGACTGGAACAATACCGTGACTGGAACAATACTGTGACTGGAACAATACTGTGACTGGAACAATACTGTGACTGGAACAATACTGTGACTGGAACAATACTGTGACCGGGACAATACTGTGACTGGAACAATACTGTGACTGGGACAATACCGTGACTGGGACAATACTGTGACGAACAATACCGTGACTGGAACAATACTGTGACTGGGACAATACCGTGACTGGAACAGTACTGCGACTCGGACAATACCGTGACTGGAACAGTACTGTGACTGGGACAATACCGTGACTGGAACAATACTGTGACTGGAACAATACCGTGACTGGGACAATACCGTGACTGGAACAATACCGTGACTGGAACAATACTGTGACTGGGACAATACCGTGACTGGAACAGTACTGTGACTGGGACAATACCGTGACTGGAACAGTACTGTGACTGGGATAATACCGTGACTGGAACAATACTGTGACTGGAACAATACCGTGACTGGGACAATACCGTGACTGGAACAATACCGTGACTGGAACAGTACTGTGACTGGGACAATACCGTGACTGGAACAGTACTGTGACTCGGACAATACCGTGACTGGAACAGTACTGTGACTCGGACAATACCGTGACTGGAACAGTACTGTGACTGGGATAATACCGTGACTGGGACAATACCGTGACTGGGACAGTACTGTGACTGGGACAATACCGTGACTGAGACAGTACTGTGACTGGGACAGTACTGTGACTGGGACAATACCGTGACTGGGACAGTACTGTGACTGGGACAATACCGTGACTGGGACAGTACTGTGACTGGGACAATACCGTGACTGGGACAGTACTGTGACTGGGACAATACCGTGACTGGGACAGTACTGTGACTGGGACAATACCGTGACTGGAAAATACACAAATAACCCACATATAAGAGACTCAATCTTATGATAACTGTAACTTACAACCTCTGACTAACTTACAACCTCTGACTAACTTACAACCTCTGACTAACTTATAGACTGTGACTGTAATATATACTTGGAGATCGAGGCAAATTCAACATTATTTTTATTACGATTCATTAAAAAGTACTCTCTGTCTGTCTCTCTCTCTCTCTATCTGCCTCTCTCTCTCTCTCTCTCTCTCTCTCTCTCTCTCTCTCTCTCTCTCTCTCTCTCATTAAAAATCCCTACCACGAGCCCACCCCTCACAGCCAGCAGTTCTCATTTCAAGCCTTACGCAGGAGTGCTTAAGACACATAATACCGTGTGATTCAAGAAACGACCACCGGAAGCAATTAAGGCGACAGGTGTTCATAACAAGACGAGAATATGTTGATCTGTACAGGTGAGCCTGGAGCCGTATACATGTACAAGTGAGCTGGAGAGAGAGAGAGAGAGAGAGAGAGAGAGAGAAAGAGAGAGTTACTACCAGACCTTACCTTAAAGTATGGCTTTAACTCAAGATATTACTACCTGCTCGAAGGATAGACGCCACAACAGCTGACTAACAGGTAGTTGGTTACTGCTAGGTAAACAGTAACAACAGATGTTAGGAAAGTTACCCATGGGTCTCTACGCAAGGAATCTTACCAATGGTTCTCTAAACAAGGAGTCTTACCCATGGGTCTCTAAACAAGGAGTCTTACCCATGGGTCTCTAAACAAGGAGTCTTACCCATGGGTCTCTGAACAAGGAGTCTTACCCATGGGTCTCTAAACAAGGAGTCTTACCCATGGGTCTCTAAACAAGGAGTCTTACCCATGGGTCTCTGAACAAGGAGTCTTACCCATGGGTCTCTGAACAAGGAGTCTTACCCATGGGTCTCTGAACAAGGAGTCTTACCCATGGATCTCTACGCAAGGAATATTAGTGTTGTAAAACTTTGTTAAACATACAAATACCAACAAATAAAGCATAAGTAACATCACAAATACAAGACAACAAAGACAAAAACACTGCCGTACAGAAAGAGAACACACAAAAAACAGACCAGAATGAAAATCAGAATAAAACACAAACAAACAGGGCGTTTGTAAAACTGATAAAATTCAAAGAACCAAAGCAGTGGAAACACACACACACACACACACACACACACACACACACACACACACACACACACACACACACACACACACACACACACACACACAAACACACACACACACACACACACACACACACACACACACACACACACACACACACAAACACACACACACACACACACACACACACACACACACACACACACACACACACACAAACACACACACACACACACACACACACACACACACACACACACACACACACACACACAATGGAAGAAGCAACACAACTAAAGGCAGCCGGCAGGTAGATATCAATCATACCAGGTAAGATTAACTGTACGAGGGGAGACTGTGCAGTGCTGTGTGTTCTTCCTCTCTCCCCACTCCTACTGTACATATCAACGGTCTCATCTACACAAGAACAGAACAGCACTGTACATGGGGAAAAACTGATAAGAGGAAATTTCATGGTACGCATCTTAGTTACTTACCTGGAGTCTACCTGGAGGGTGTTCAGGGGGTCAACGCCCCCGCCGCCCAGTCTTTGACCAGGCCTCGCGGTGAATTAGGGCCTGATCAACCGGGCTGTTACGTATGAACCACAGCCCGGCTGATCAGGTACTGACTTTAGGTTACTGTTGAGACATGATACATAGCTTTTTAACACTCTGCCTAGGGCCTACTGCCCCGTGCTAGGCAGGACTTGCACTTTCATTTCATTAGCCTATTTGTAAAGCAACATTTGCTTCGGCGGTGCTACTTGGCGGTGCTACTTGGCGGTGCTACCTGACAGTTTGTTCCGCAAAAATTAGAGCTGTACTTATTCATTTCTAAATCAAAATTAATTTCATCTGAAAGAACTGCTGTCAGTTTCGTCTTGATTACAAGTTCTGCGAAGCTTGTTTATATTACTTTTATTTATTACTGGCTTTCAACAGTACAGTAGCACAAACAGAAGTAACAGCAGCGGTAGCAACAACTACAACAACAATAGTAGCGGTGTTGTGCGTGTTAGAACACTGGCCAGCCAGTGTTGAGTGTCAGAACACTGGCTGTTGCTCATATTCACGTGGAATTCTTATCTATAAGGAATCCTTAGAGTGCCTCCCTGTGGCTTCAGTTTAGTTGGAAGCTCTAACTGCCACTGACTACAAAACACAAAGGTCTTAAAACCAGAAGGTCAACAACAGACATAGAGACTAGAGATTAAGAAAGCCTGATGGAGGATCTGGATTATTTACTAACCAGCATGTAACCGCATTAGAATGTAACCCACAACATGGTACAGCAACCTCAGTGCTAGAAACAACACCTAACATTAAGAAGGAATTCGCAGACACAATAATAGGGAGACAATGGCGAATACGAGTTCAGAAAATCAATTCATGACTAATTTGTTTTTATATTTTCCCCTGAACTACCGTATCGGAAGCGTGACAAGGCGTTATGAGAACTAGAGTCAAATTTCACTGTTTTGTGGAATAATCTTGTGATTGTGTAGATGTCGAAGATGATGGCAATGTAGTAAACATTGATCTAGTAGATATGTCTATGATCTAGTAGATATGTCTATGATCTAGTAGATATGTCTATGATCTAGCAGAAGACTTACACCATAATAAAAGTATTCACTGAGCAAATCTAGTTACTAAAGTTTCAGTTACTCATCAACTTATTTCGTTTAAATTTAATGCTATAATTTCAAATGTGTTTACTGTACTGAGAATGTTTTGTACTCATCACTTAATAGAACGTAAGTCTAACGTGGGAGACCTGGGAGGGAACTCACGTTCAAGGCGCACAACAATGTTATTATTACAACTGCAAGCAAAATGATTGGTTAGATAACTAGAACTTCCAAAATATGATACTCCTCAGGTCACTCGTTCTCTCTAGGCTGTGTACTAACAACCTTCTTTAAGGCAGGAGAAATTGCAAATCTGGAAATATACAGAGAACCTTCACAGCTCGGGTAAACTAAAATACCTAAATTACTGGGAGTACTTGAAGTCCCTAGAACTGTACTAATTAGAATATATGCGAGAAAAAATCCAATGATCATCTACACCTGGAAGATACTGGAGGGACTGATCCCAAACCTGCACACTGAAATTACTACTTATGAAAATAAGAGGCTTGCCTGGTGTGCAATAACCACGACTCTTCAACACCCCTCACTTCACGCATAGGGGAGATTATGAACAAACTCCTAGCTGTCTTCCAGAGGAAACAAAACAGGTTTTTCAAATCAGTTCCTGACCAGCCAGGCTGTGGCACATATACTGGACTGCGGGCGGAGGGCACCAACAGCCTCATCGATCAGGCCAGCAACCAGGAAGTCTGGCCTGGGACCAGGCCGCAGGGGCGGTGACCCCCGGCGGAAGCGACTATAGGTAACTCAGAGGCAGAACACAGTATTCTGGGAAGGGTAACAATTATTGTGAAGATCAGCCATGTCAGAGTCGATGCAAGCGTTTATTAGATCTCGTGGTAATAAAAGTTGATCTGGCAACAATAGCAGCCCAACGTAACATCTATCTGTATACAACACTTTATTAATCTTGATGACATCACTGTGAGTTTTGCATGTTAAGAATTTTAAGTTTTACGTTGTCTCCATTTCTTGTTCTTGTCATAATGATACGTATTACGGGTGTTTCTCTCTCTCTCTCTCTCTCTCTCTCTCTCTCTCTCTCTCTCTCTCTCTCTCTCTCTCTCTCTCTCTCTCTCTCTATATATATATATATATATATATATATATATATATATATATATATATATATATATATATATATATGTAGGTAGTAGGTTGGTAGACAGCAACCGCCCAGGGAGGTACTACCGTCCTGCCAAGTGAGTGTAAAACGAAAGCCTGTAATTGTTTTACATGATGGTAGGATTGCTGGTGTCCTTTTTTCTGTCTCATGAACATGCAAGATTTCAGGTATGTCTTGCTACTTCTACTTACACTTAGGTCACACTACACATACATGTACAAGCACATATATACACACCCCTCTGGGTTTTCTTCTATTTTCTTTCTAGTTCTTATTCTTGTTTATTTCCTCTTATCTCCATGGGGAAGTGGAACAGAATTCTTCCTCCGTAAGCCATGCGTGTTGTAAGAGGCGACTAAAATGCCGGGAGCAAGGGGCTAGTAACCTCTTCTCCTGTATATATTACTAAATGTAAAAGGAGAAACTTTCGTTTTTCCTTTTGGGCCACCCCGCCTCGGTGGGATACGGCCGGTGTGTTGAAAGAAAGATATATATATATATATTATATATAATATATATATATTATATATAATATATATATATATATATTATATATTAAATCTGTCTAAAATTTTATTATTTAAGTGTTGTTGTAATCAATAAAAATTCGAAACTTCGTTGCATTTTATTACATTTCAATAAAAATGTAACGACAAATATCTGGAGTATTTATATCAACCCACGTACACTCAGTACATTATCTGGAATATTTATATCAACCCACGTACACTCAGTACATTATCTGGAGTATTTATATCAACCCACGTACACTCAGTACATTATCTGGAATATTTATATTAACCCACGTACACTCAGTACATTATCTGGAATATTTATATTAACCCACGTACACTCAGTACATTATCTGGAATATTTATATTAACCCACATACACTCAGTACATTATCTGGAATATTTATATTAACCCACGTACACTCAGTACATTATCTGGAATATTTATATTAACCCACGTACACTCAGTACATTATCTGGAATATTTATATTAACCCACGTACACTCAGTACATTATCTGGAATATTTATATTAACCCACGTACACTCAGTACATTATCTGGAATATTTATATTAACCCACGTACACTCAGTACATTATCTGGAGTATTTATATCAACCCACGTACACTCAGTACATTATCTGGAATATTTATATTAACCCACGTACACTCAGTACATTATCTGGAATATTTATATCAACCCACGTACACTCAGTACATTATCTGGAATATTTATATTAACCCACGTACACTCAGTACATTATCTGGAATATTTATATTAACCCACGTACACTCAGTACATAATCTGGAATATTTATATTAACCCACGTACACTCAGTATATTATCTGGAATATTTATATTAACCCACGTACACTCAGTACATTATCTGGAATATTTATATTAACCCACGTACACTCAGTACATTATCTGGAATATTTATATTAACCCACGTACACTCAGTACATAATCTGGAATATTTATATTAACCCACGTACACTCAGTACATTATCTGGAATATTTATATTAACCCACGTACACTCAGTACATTATCTGGAATATTTATATTAACCCACGTACACTCAGTACATTATCTGGAATATTTATATTAACCCACGTACACTCAGTACATTATCTGGAATATTTATATCAACCCACGTACACTCAGTACATTATCTGGAATATTTATATTAACCCACGTACACTCAGTACATTATCTGGAATATTTATATTAACCCACGTACACTCAGTACATTATCTGGAATATTTATATTAACCCACGTACACTCAGTACATTATCTGGAATATTTATATTAACCCACGTACACTCAGTACATTATCTGGAATATTTATATCAACCCACGTACACTCAGTACATTATCTGGAATATTTATATTAACCCACGTACACTCAGTACATTATCTGGAATATTTATATTAACCCACGTACACTCAGTACATTATCTGGAATAATAAAGTTGGTAGAATTACCGACAATATGTAAAGTAAAAGGACACAAGTGCAACTTATGTGACATTTATTGTGGCAACGTTTCGCTCTCCAGGAGCTTTATCAAGCCATTACAAACAATACATGGACACAGAGGGTATATAAAGGCTCAGAGTGAGGTGTAATACTAGTGAGGTACCATTTCGATGTTCACTAGTGGTAGTAGTAGTGGTAGTGACAAAAGTAATACAATATGGTAGAGTAAAAGGATATAAAAGCTATTACTTGGGTAACATAAAAATAGGTTGGACAAATATAGACTGGAAAGAGGCAGGTTTTTTTACAGAGAGTGAACACTGAAAAAAACCTGCCTCTTTCCAGTCTATATTTGTCCAACCTATTTTTATGTTACCCAAGTAATAGCTTTTATATCCTTTTACTCATGTACGAATTAATTGCTCTTCCATAATGTATTATTTTTGTTACTACTACTACTACTACTACTACTACTACCACTAGTGAACATCGAAATGGTACCTCACTAGTATTACACCTCACTCTGAGCCTTTATATACCCTCTGTGTCCATGTATTGTTTGTAATGGCTTGATAAAGCTCCTGGAGAGCGAAACGTTGCCACAATAAATGTCACATTAGTTGCACTTGTGTCCTTTTACTTTACATTATCTGGAATATTTATATTAACCCACGTACACTCAGTACATTATCTGGAATATTTATATTAACCCACGTACACTCAGTACATTATCTGGAATATTTATATTAACCCACGTACACTCAGTACATTATCTGGAATATTTATATTAACCCACGTACACTCAGTACATTATCTGGAATATTTATATCAGCCCACGTACACTCAGTACATTATCTGGAATATTTATATTAACCCACGTACACTCAGTACATTATCTGGAATATTTATATCAACCCACGTACACTCAGTACATTATCTGGAATATTTATATCAACCCACGTACACTCAGTACATTATCTGGAATATTTATATTAACCCACGTACACTCAGTACATAATCTGGAATATTTATATTAACCCACGTACACTCAGTACATTATCTGGAATATTTATATCAGCCCACGTACACTCAGTACATTATCTGGAGTATTTATATCATCCCACGTACACTCAGTACATTATCTGGAGTATTTATATCATCCCACGTACACTCAGCACATTATAAATGTGATAAACAGTATTCTTATTTCGTGGTGAGGTCAGCTCAAGACTGCCTAGTCTCGGCTTGACTAACTAGGCTCCTGAATAGGACGTGGTCGAAAAGGAAAGACAAAGAAGAAAGATAAGGAAAGATGAAGATGAAGGATAAAAGCGATGAAGGCCAAAGAATAAGGATGAAGAAGACGAAGAAGAAGGAGGAGGAGGAAGACGAAGCAGAGGAAAGCCCAAGAGGAAAAAAATCGGTGAGTTTCGTTACGTGAGTTGGTTGAGGGAAGTCCACACTACCCGTCCCTCTACCTTGACATTTCCCAACCTTTCAGCCCCCTAGCAGGAAATCCTCAGCACTAGTACCCAGCCAGTAACGGGATTCCCAGTTGTGGGGTGCTGTGAGAATGTACCACAAGCTTAGTCTCGGTCCCCTAGCAAGAAATAATCCTTTGATATACCCGACCTTTGATGAGTTTCGAGGATCTTCTCGCTCCCGGAGCCTAGCCATGGGCCAGGCTCGTCTGGTGCTAGCCTGACCAATCAGGTTGTTGCTGCTGGAGGTCTGCTGCCCTCAGCAACATTACCTAGCTAATTCCCAGCATGGAATAGCTTCTGAATGCAAGCGGCGCCTCCCAGCCAGTCGTAGGTCTAACAAAAATTCTGCTGTGATATTCCTCTTAAACGTGCCTTTCGTGGCCTCTTGTAATATTCCTCTTAACATCTGCAATACTATGATCAAATGCAATATTTAAATAATACATACACTAACTCAGCAACATTAACATCGATACTAACAACATTAACTCAACAACAACACTTATAACATCAATACTAACAACACCAACATCAACAACATAACATCAATACTAACAACACTAACATCAACAACAACACTAACAACATCATCAACACTAACAGCAACAATACTAACAACATTAATACTAACAACAAAACTAACATAAATACTAACAACACTAACAATATCAACAATACAATCAACATCAACACTTGTCAAGAATACAAACGACAACACTAACAACAACACTAGCAGAAACATCAACACACACAACGCACTACACCGTGACGTCACCAACACACCTTGCTTATTTACGTACTGGGGAGGGGTAAGGGGGAGGAGGAAGGGGGAGGAGGAAGGGAGAGGGGTGAAGGGGAGCAGGGGAATAGGGGCTTATTAGTTAGAACAGTGGAAAGAGGACTGGGAGGGGGGAGAAAGAGGGGAGAGGAGGAGGAAGGAAGGAGCATGGAGGAAAGAAGGATGAGGAAAACAGGGGAGAAGAACGAAAGAGAAGACAAGAGAAGGAAGAGACGAGAGTAGGAGAAGGTAGGAAAGGAAGAGGTGTTAAGAAAGGAGACACTAGTTACACAGGGTAGGTCAAGCAAGGTATAACACTAGGTTACACAGGGGAGGTCAAGCAAGGTATAACACTAGGTTACACAGGGTAGGTCAAGCAGGGTATAACATTAGGCTACACAGGGTAGGTCAAGCAGGGTATAACACTAGGTTACACAGGGTAGGTCAAGCAGGGTATAACACTAGGTTACACAGGGTAGGTCAAGCAGGGTATAACACTAGGTTACACAGGGTAGGTCAAGCAGGGTATAACACTAGGTTACACAGGGTAGGTCAAGCAGGGTATAACACTAGGTTACACAGGGTAGGTCAAGCAGGGTATAACACTAGGCTACACAGGGTAGGTCAAGCAGGGTATAACACTAGGTTACACAGGGTAGGTCAAGCAGGGTATAACACTAGGTTACACAGGGTAGGTCAAGCAGGGTATAACACTAGGTTACACAGGGTAGGTCAAGCAGGGTATAACACTAGGTTACACAGGGTAGGTCAAGCAAGGTATAACACTAGGTTACACAGGGTAGGTCAAGCAAGGTATAACACTAGGTTACACAGGGTAGGTCAAGCAGGGTATAACACTAGGTTACACAGGGTAGGTCAAGCAGGGTATAACACTAGGTTACACAGGGTAGGTCAAGCAAGGTATAACACTAGGTTACACAGGGTAGGTCAAGCAAGGTATAACACTAGGTTACACAGGGTAGGTCAAGCAAGGTATAACACTAGGTTACACAGGGTAGGTCAAGCAAGGTATAACACTAGGTTACACAGGGTAGGTCAAGCAAGGTATAACACTAGGTTACACAGGGTAGGTCAAGCAAGGTATAACACTAGGTTACACAGGGTAGGTCAAGCAAGGTATAACACTAGGTTACACAGGGTAGGTCAAGCAAGGTATAACACTAGGTTACACAGGGTAGGTCAAGCAAGGTATAACACTAGGTTACACAGGGTAGGTCAAGCAAGGTATAACACTAGGTTACACAGGGTAGGTCAAGCAAGGTATAACACTAGGTTACACAGGGTAGGTCAAGCAAGGTATAACACTAGGTTACACAGGGTAGGTCAAGCAAGGTATAACACTAGGTTACACAGGGTAGGTCAAGCAAGGTATAACACTAGGTTACACAGGGTAGGTCAGGCAAGAGATTAACACACTTCTGAAAATAATATTTTAATTTCTCACACTTGTTCTCTGGCTCTTACGTGTAAGTACACACAAACACACAATTTTACAATTGTTGTTGTTGTTGTTGTTATTGTTGTTATTGTTGTTGTTGTTGTTGTTGTTGTTGTTGTTGTTGTTGTTGTTGTTGTTGTTGTTGTTGTTGTTAGTGTA
>NC_091292.1:95475456-95512956 GCF_038502225.1 Cherax quadricarinatus
CCTGACTTCCCACACCGCCGCCAGGGGACCTTCACGCATATTTTAATACCTAATATACCTAAACTCCTTTTTATATACATTATCTCCAATGGCTACCTCCAAAGGGTAATAATAATAATAATAATACTTAGTGAGGGTGTTTTAGGGCGTGGTGGGTGTGACGAGAAGTAAGCTTGGTAGTTATCACACGTTGGCATCAGAGACTCATAGGTGAGGTCGCCTTAGGTCACCCCGTGTGACAACACGAGGCTGGAGAGACACCTACCTTCCCCCAGGTCACACACAAGTCAGGATGAGTGCTTGCACTCAACTAGCTGTGTTTGAAAGGGCCCTCCCCCCTCTCACAGCTCCTGGTCCCTCCTCCCAACTCTTTTCGATCAATTTTACTATTTTTTGGCTTCAACGCCTCTTCATCCAGTGCGTAAGAACATAAAAATTATATATATAAAAAAAAAAAAAACCACTACAGAAGTCTTACCGGCTCATTACAGAACAGTCCTCAAATACAACCATTTTCACCCAAAAATTCTCCGACCTCATCTAAACCCAACCCCTCTCACTCATATATCTGTCTCACCCATTTTCAAAGCTCCCCAAGATTTTAGCTTCTATGACCCAACTTAGCAGTTTGTTCCACGCATCAACAACTCTATTCCTTGTACTTTCCTACATCCTTTTTAAATCTAAATTAATCTAATTTAAATTCATTATTTCGAGTTATTTCTTAATTTGATATCCTCAGTACTTTATATCATCTATGTTTATATCTGTCTTCCATGATATCTCCCCCTGGTTGTACGCCTCTTAAGAGTGTTGGTTCCGAGTTCTCAGTCTATCCTATGAGAAATTCCTTATTCTGTGTTGTGTGTGCACGGGGGAAGATTCACAGCTCTATTCCAGCAGTACTGGTTCCTGGCGTCATGAACCCTCATACAACTGCAAGTTTCCTCCACCTCCACATCCACTTCCTTTCACTTGCTTACCATCCTCAAACTTTAACAAGTATTTCCTAACGTGCTTATGACTCAACTTTATTCTTAGCTTCCACGACTGTCTCACCACTGTCTCTCATCAATGTCTCTCACCACTGTGTCTCTCATCATTGTGTCTCTCATCACTGTATCTCTCATCACTGTCTCTCACCACTGTCTCTCTCATCACTGTCTCTCACCACTGTGTCTCTCATCACTGTCTCTCACCACTGTCTCTCTTATCATTATCTCTCACCTCTGTCTCTCTCATTACTGCTTCTTACCACCTTATCTCTCACCAATATCTCTCATCACTGTCTTTCATCACTGTGTATCTCACCACTGTCTCTCACCTGTGTATCTCACCACTGTCTTTCATCATTGTGACTAACGTGTCAGTCACCAATGTCTTTCATCACTGTGACTAACGTGTCAGTCACCACTGTCTTTCATCACTGTGACTAACGTGTCAGTCACCACTGTCTCTCACTTGTGTATCTCACTTATGTGTCTTTCACCACTGTCTCTCATCACTGTGACTACCGTGTTGCTCACCACTGTCTCTCATCTGTGTATCTCACCATTGTCTCTCACTACCGTGTCGCTCACCACTGTCTCTCACATGTATATCTCACCACTGTGTCTCTTACCATTGTCTCTCATTTCAAACATTAGGTCATAATCCTATGTATTGATCATTAATATTATTATATTCATGGGGGAGCGCTACAACTATAGGGGTCATACAGCGCCTGAGAAATGGGGAATGGCAACTATCAAAGTTAATGCAAAAGGAGGGTAGCTCAAATTCCTTGAATCAAGAGCTACTTCAATACACTGGACCCTTCAATACACCGGACCCTTTAATTATCCTAGTATCTCGTACATTGTTACTGTCTATTTCTTCCTCGTACAAACAATGGAGTGGGCAAGACCTTTGACCTTATATTCACGAACAATAACGATTTGGTACGAGATATAACGGTGTCGAAAACAATAAACTCGACCACAACCTAGTCAAAGATCAGACCTGCATGTACACGGGTCCTGAGTAGCAAAATACAAATGGTCATGAGGGTATTGTCACTAAATTCAGCTTTAACAAGAACATCACTGGGATTAAATAAATCAAATAAGGTGCCCCGTGGCCTGGTGGCTAAAGCTCTCGTTTCACACGGCGAGGGTCTGGGTTTGATTCCCTATGAGGGTAGAAATATTGGGCGTGTTTCCTTACACCGGTTCTCTATGTTCCCCATCAGTAAAATGGGTACCTGGGTGTTAGTAGACTGGTGTAGGACGCATCCTGGGACAAAACTGACCTAATTTCCCGAAATGCTCTGCATAACAAGAGGTTTTCTATACAGTAGTATGTCATTGATGTCAGCTATGACTGTATACCTCGTACATGTACTTGTAGAAATAAAGATATTACTATTATAGAGACGCTTCCTCTGGTTGCGTCCTCAGCTCCCACATTGAGGTGAAACATTGTACATGTTTCCTTAACACCTGCTGTCTCTGTTCACCTAGCAGTAAGTAGGTACTTCGGTGTTGGTCGACTGGTGTGGGTAGCATCCTGGAGAAGATTAAAGGACTTCAATGGAAATAAGACAGTCCTCGATAACGCACTGACTTTATTGGTTTATCCTGGGTGGCTAACCCTCCCCGGGTTAAAATTTCTATCAAATCTTATCTTACATGTGTTACTATATAAGAAAAAACTGTGGGAAGTTGTACCTTAAACTTACATATTAGCGATTGGCAGGCCAAGAATAGTTGTCGCAGTCACCCAAGAAAGGAAAGTGCTCCCGTTTTCTACCATTCCCTAAGTTTTAGAGAAAACGTAATATAGAGCCTTAGGAGGGTAAACAATGAAAAATTTCACGTCATAATCCCTGTACCACTGAACGTGTCTTAGTATAATAAAGACCCGTATTATACACATGATTTTTCTGATGATCACACCAACAACAAACAAGCATCAATCTCAGACGGGAGTAGTGTGAGTACTTGGAGACAAGGTAACCACTCTCCCTCTCACTTCTCCCAGACGGGTAGGGAAAGCTTGGATACCTGAGCACCATACGCATCTCGCGATTAGCGAGATGTGTATGGTGTTCAGTTTATTTACGTAAAGGTACACATAACTACAGTTACACAAATTATCATACATAGTAACATATGTGTAAATTACCTAAGATAACCCAAATAACAGTCACAGTGATTTATTTCCATTGGGGTCCTTATAATATCTTATTTAAACCATAAAAGTTAAAATAGCTAAGTAAGTCAACTGTATGAAAATCGGATACAATAAAAGGAGATATACTAGGAATAAGGTACTGAGTTATTTACATTAGCATTATAGAGAGGATCGGCTTACAATAATAGGTACATGAATATTAGCTATACAAGAAATCACTCTCCTCCCTTTCTGTCGCTCTCTTTCTGAACTGGCTCATACTAGGACAGGCTTTAACATGTGCAGGAAGTCCGTTCCACTTCTTTATTGTTGTACAATAAAAGATGTATAAAGTATGATAACCTACTGTGGGTACTACAAAATTGTGTTCACCTCCTCTAGTACCATACGTGTTTTGGTTCCCAGCCTTGATAAACTTGGCTTACTGTTTCTCACTAAAATGCTATTAATCATATCATGTAACTCAGACCTTTAATCTGTTAGCTAAGTTAATTGTTATTTTAACTATGATCTAGAAATGGATACATGCTGTATACGAAATATTTTTCATACGTACTTGTAGGATCCGCAACCTGTGCTTCGTCGAAGATTAGGTGACAGATCCAAGGTCTGGGCATAATGTGGGTTATACCAAATAGACGCAGGAAGAAGAGACGACTCCACTTCTACTGTTTATTGTGCAAGTGGAAGAGTACACGCCCTTATCTCCAGGGATTAGAATGAGTATGACCTAGCCCCCAGGCGTCCTAACACAGTCCTACAACAATGAATCATACACAGCGTCTCTGCTATAAGATCGATTACTGCATACACACTCTTCAAGGTTTAACGGTACACATAGCTAGACAAGGGGTTACCTGGAGGTGCCAGTACAATATTATTTATGTAGGTACGATAAAATTTAAGAAGTCAGAAATAGATTAGATATACGCAAGGTTATGAAGCGAGTAACAGCCACTGAAACTCAACCAATACAAACATAAATAGATTCAAATTTAGGGTGTCATCGGCAACTGAAGGTGTACCTAATGTTCATCCTGTGCACGGTAATTATTAGATGGATGGAAAAAGAAGAGACCTAGGAGCCAGGCCCTAAAAGGAAACACACTGCCAGGGACTAAACACAGTAGGATGGCGGAAACACCAGGACGAAGGAAACACACCATGGGTGAGAATCCCGGAGAGGTAGCCACCCATGACAACCCCATAAAGTCAGTGAGTCATCGGGGACGGTCTGTCTGGTTTCCACTGGGGTCTTTAATCTGTTCCCTCAGGGTGCGACCCACAACAGACGACTAACACCCAGGTACCTTCATACTGGTAGGTGAAAGGGGGAACTGATCCCCGGTCTCTCAGTGTGAGATGAGGACGCTATCAACTGAGCCAGGATGAGGAAGCCCCTTCTCTCAAAGAGAGAGGGAAAGAAAGGGCGTAGGAGGACCTACTCAAGAGGAAAGGAGGGAAGGAAGGAGTGAAGGATTACCTAAGGATCAGCGTTCAAACAATCAGACCTGACTGGGACTCAACTTGTACACACAAGCGTAATGGCTGGCCGAGCCCAGGCCGCCCATGACGCCCGGGGCGCTGCTACCACGGATGATGGGACACAGGTTATGGTGGTGGACGATGGGATACAGGTTATGGTGGTGGACGATGGGATACAGGTTATGGTGGTGGTGGATGATGGGATACACAAACCATACCCCGGCCGGGATTGAACCCGCGGAGCCCGTCGCGTTAGCTACTAGACCAGCTAGCCACAATAAGATTCGTCCAACTAGGTATATTTCTACACCATAGGGGTATGGGGTATGGTTTGTTTGCAATCGTGTCATTACGATTTCGTGAGTCATGGGATACACAGGTTGTGGTGGTGGATGGTGGGATACACAAATGTTGTGGTGGTTGATAATGGGATACATACAGGTTGTGGTGGTGGATGATGTGATACACAGGTTGTGTTGGTGGATGATGGGATATATACAGGTTGTGTTGGTGGATGAGGGGCACACCAAGGTTGTGGTGGTGGATGATGGGACACAGGTTGTGCTGATGGATGATGAGACACAAAGGCTGTGGTGGTGGATGATAGTACACACACAGGTTGTGGTGGTGGATGATGAAACACACACAGGTTGTGGTGGTGGATGATAGGACACACACAGGTTGTGGTGGTGGATGATGAGACACACACAGGTTGTGGTGGTGGATGATGAAACACACACAGGTTGTGGTGGTGGATGATAGGACACACACAGGTTGTGGTGGTGAACGATGAGACACACACAGGTTGTGGTGGTGGATGATAGGACACACACAAAGGTTGTGGTGGTGGATGATAATACACACACAGGTTGTGGTGGTGGATGATGAAACACACACAGGTTGTGGTGGTGGATGATAGGAAACACACAGGTTGTGGTGGTGGATGATGAGACACACACAGGTTGTGGTGGTGGATGATAGTACACACACAGGTTGTGGTGGTGGATGATGAGACACACACAGGTTGTGGTGGTGGATGATAGGACACACACAGGTTGTGGTGGTGGATGATAGGACACACACAGGTTGTGGTGGTGGATGATGAGACACACACAGGTTGTGGTGGTGGATGATGAGACACACACAGGTTGTGGTGGTGGATAATGGGACATAGGTTGTGGTGGTGGATCATAGGACACACACAGGTTGTGGTGGTGGATGATAAGACACACAGGTTGTGGTGGTGGATTAAGGACACACACAGGTTGAGGTGGTGGATGATAGGACACACACAGGTTGGGGTGGTGGATGATGAGACACGCACAGGTTGTGGTGGTGGATAATGGGACACACACAGGTTGTGGTGGTGGATGATCTGACACACACAGGTTGTGGTGGTGGATGATCTGACACACACAGGTTGTGGTGGTGGATGATGGGACACACACAGGTTGTGGTGGTGGATGATGAGACACACACAGGTTGTGGTGGTGGATAATGGGACACACAGGTTGTGGTGGTGGATGATCTGACACACACAGGTTGTGGTGGTGGATGATGGGACACACACAGGTTGTGGTGGTGGATGATGAGACACACACAGGTTGTGGTGGTGGATAATGGGACACACAGGTTGTGGTGGTGGATGATCTGACACACACAGGTTGTGGTGGTGGATGATGGGACACACACAGGTTGTGGTGGTGGATGATGAGACACACAGGTTGTGGTGGTGGATGATGGGACACAGGTTGGGGTGGTGGATGATAGGACACATACAGGTTGTGGTGGTGGATGATGAGACACACACAGGTTGTGGTGATGGATGATGAGACACACACAGGTTGTGGTGGTGGATGATGAGACACACACAGGTTGTGGTGGTGGATTATGAGACACACAGGTTGTGGTGGTGGATGATGAGACACACAGGTTGTGGTGATGGATGATGAGACACACACAGGTTGTGGTGATGGATGATGAGAACACACACAGGTTGTGGTGGTGGATGATGAGACACACACAGGTTGTGGTGGTGGATGATGAGACATACAGGTTGTGGTGGTGGATGATGAGAACACACACAGGTTGTGGTGGTGGATGATGAGACACACAGGTTGTGGTGGTGGATGATGAGACACACACAGGTTGTGGTGGTGGATGATGAGACACACACAGGTTGTGGTGGTGGATGATGAGACATACAGGTTGTGGTGGTGGATGATGAGAACACACACAGGTTGTGGTGGTGGATGATGAGACACACACAGGTTGTGGTGGTGGATGATGAGACACACACAGGTTGTGGTGGTGGATGATGAGACATACAGGTTGTGGTGGTGGATGATAAGACACACACAGGTTGTGGTGGTGGATGATGAGACACACACAGGTTGTGGTGATGGATGATGAGAACACACACAGGTTATGGTGGTGGATGATGAGACATACAGGTTGTGGTGGTGGATGATGAGACATACAGGTTGTGGTGGTGGATGATGAGACACACATAGGTTGTGGTGGTGGATGATGAGACACACACAGGTTGTGGTGATGGATGATGAGACACACACAGGTTGTGGTGGTGGATGATGAGACATACAGGTTGTGGTGGTGGATGATGAGACACACAGGTTGTGGTGATGGATGATGAGAACACACACAGGTTGTGGTGGTGGATGATGAGACATACAGGTTGTGGTGGTGGATGATGAGACACACACAGGTTGTGGTGATGGATGATGAGAACACACACAGGTTGTGGTGGTGGATGATGAGACACACACAGGTTGTGGTGGTGGATGATGAGACATACAGGTTGTGGTGGTGGATGATGAGACATACAGGTTGTGGTGGTGGATGATGAGACACACAGGTTGTGGTGGTGGATGATGAGACACACACAGGTTGTGGTGATGGATGATGAGAACACACACAGGTTGTGGTGGTGGATGATGAGACATACAGGTTGTGGTGGTGGATGATGAGACACACACAGGTTGTGGTGATGGATGATGAGAACACACACAGGTTGTGGTGGTGGATGATGAGACACACACAGGTTGTGGTGGTGGATGATGAGACATACAGGTTGTGGTGGTGGATGATGAGACATACAGGTTGTGGTGGTGGATGATGAGAACACACACAGGTTGTGGTGGTGGATGATGAGACATACAGGTTGTGGTGGTGGATGATGAGACATACAGGGTGTGGTGGTGGATGATGAGACATACAGGTTGTGGTGGTGGATGATGAGACACACACAGGTTGTGGTGGTGGATGATGAGACATACAGGTTGTGGTGGTGGATGATGAGACATACAGGTTGTGGTGGTGGATGATGAGACACACAGGTTGTGGTGGTGGATGATGAGAACACACACAGGTTGTGGTGATGGATGATGAGAACACACACAGGTTGTGGTGATGGATGATGAGAACACACACAGGTTGTGGTGATGGATGATGAGAACACACACAGGTTGTGGTGATGGATGATGAGACATACATCAGATACAGCTGCTAGCTACTGGTGGCACTCTCAAGGAAGGAGATGGTCAAGATAGGAACTTTAGCTAATGTTTGAACAGTTCCGGCAAAGTAACTTGGTAGAAATACACACACACACACACACACACACACACACACACACACACACACACACACACACACACACACACCATAGACAGGGAAACAAGAGGCTGCACAGAGTTACAGAACACTACAGAGGGATCTTAGAGGAGATACAAGACGCTGAAAACCAACTGTATGACATACTAAAAATTGTAGAGAGGACACCAGAGCATAGCTATGATTCTGTAGCTATAAAATGGATAACTACAAACTACAGACCCTTTGAACCTCTCCCTCCCAACCTCCGGCACTTTCCCTCACCTTATGACAAAATACGTTCTTTTTCTTACTTCAAACCTATGTATCGAGAATGTAAACAATGTCACCTGCCATGTCTCTCGTCGCCCTAGTCTACACATTTCCACATAAGATATAAACAAATAAGTTAATATTAGCAAGATCCTCAGAGCATTGACACAGAAAGCACTGATACAACAACAACAAAATCATTCAATAAAACAATACGTAAGATAAAAGTTACAATAATGATCACACGAAATTGCGCCAAGACACCGAGGTAAGTGAAAGATCCACCGAATGTAAACACAGTGCGTGGCCTTCATGATGTTTACACTGACTTGATGGAGCCGGGACTATCTTGACAAGTCGATGAAAATCTTCTGAAAAAATGTTTTTAAGCAGAGAACACCTTTTCTAAAATTGCGGTGTGACTCTGAAGCTGAACTGATCTCACTGGCAATGTGAGGACCTCAGCCAAACCTACCAGAGATGTATCTCGGATTTCTTAAAGAAAACTTGTCAAAATGTTCCGAAAAGCTGGCAATAACCTTGATTAACCCCAGCGATCTTCCTCAAACTGATGCGACCTTACTGAGGTTTGTGTATTCGTCCTGTCAGTGGAGACATTTCTGGGTTGCCCATGTTCTCCCTGCACCTCGGCTCTACTGCAAGGAACACCTTTGAAACTCCCGCGTATCTGATGAACCTTAATGGAATATTTGAAGACATCCTCACGGCCCTACAGAGGTTTCCCAGCTCAAGCTGACAGATTTCAAAACTATGTATGAATCCCATTATGTATGATTGAATATAACAGGGAAATATTGCTGTTCCCACTGTGTAACTATTATATAGAATAGTGTTGCAGCACACTGCTGATGTATCCAATTTTGTTGAAAAAAGAGTCTTCACCCTGAAAAGCCCCATCACCCTACTCTCCCTGAAGACCCATCACTACCCTTTTTGAAGGATCCCCCTCTCCCTACTCTCTGAAGGGCCCCATACCCTTCCGCTCCTCAAGAAGACTCCCTTCCCTCCCCTGACACCCAATATGTAAGGTGGCAGAAGGACTTACCTTTCTCTCTGGAGGGTGTGTCAACGGAGGAGGCTCGTCGCTGCTGGAGGCGACGTAGTACAGGACTCTCGCTCACTACGCCTGCCAAACACAACACAAACAGGCATTAAAACACTAAACACGCGTTAAAACACCAAACACGTTAAAACACCAAACACGTTAAAACACCAAAGACACGTTAAAACATCTTTAATTATATACCTGGAGTGATATAATTAAAGGCGATATATTACTCGTATATACGAAATAAAACACTCGCCAATTTATTACTGCTATGGTAACAATTTTATATCAGCACAACGCAACAAACTGACCATAAGTAGTACTGAAGGTGGCCAGGTTGACACAAGACTGAACCTTCTCATACTCAACTATTTTCACTCCTCTATGTGTCTCCAACTTTTAAAGTCACCCAGGGTAATCATATCCACCACACTTAGTGGAAGTTTGTTTCACAAATCTGCAGTCACACTAACACAATACTTTCATATATTATTTCCAAATCACGGATTTCTTTAATCTGGGGGCCACCGTTGCCAATTCTCTCGTGGTGGGATATTCTCACCACAATATTGATGCCTTTCTGGCCTTTGTGCAAATCAACTCTATCTCTTCTATTATCTTCTTTCATTTGTAATCTTCAGCTACATTTCTTTATGGCTACACTTATCCGAATTATTATTTGATTCGCACGCAAGAGTTAGGCCCGTATGGGTCGTATAGCATCTGTCTTTTTTTTTTTTCGCAGCGCAGTGACTTACGTTCTGCGAGGGAGAGGACGCAACCCAGTGAAAAAATTAACAGAACACAAATATATAAAAGCTTTTTAGATGTACCTTTGATATACCTTTGAAGAGTTTCGAGAGTTAATCTACTCTCTGAGCCCGGCTCGTCTGCTGCTTGCCTGGTCAACCAGGCTGTTGTGTGTAAATGCAGGAAATATATGTATGTCAACACATGAAAGATGTGTGTGTAAATACATGAAAGACGCGTGTAAATACATGAAAGATGTGTGTGTGTAAACGCATGAAAGACGTGTGTGTAAACACACCTGTTGATAAATTAGACACATGTGCAACTCTATTGAGGAAACGTTTCGCCACACAGTGGCTTCATCAGTCCATACATAGGAGAAACTTGAAGAACAGGAGGAGAATGAGGTAATCAGTCCCTCAACCTTGAGTCGATGTGTTCACTCCAACTGTTGGGAGTCCAAGTCGTTTGCAATCTTTCTTTTTAGAACTCTTTCAAAGATTTTATGATGTGGGACGTTAAAGCTATTAGTCTATAGTTCTTAGCTATTGGTCTGCTGCCACCTTTATGGAGTGGGGCTATATCCGTTCTTTTTAGTGACTGTGGAATCTCACCTGTGTCTATGCTCCTTCGTAGCATACTTAGAGCCAGTGAGAGGGGTTTCTTGCAGTTCTTAATAAACACAGAGTTCCACGAGTCTGGGCCTGGGGCTGAGCGCATGGGCATTTTGTCAATGGCTTCCTCAAAGTCTAGTAGAGTTAGGGTTATGTCAGAAATCTGGCATATATTGACAGGGTTTTGAGGCTCATTCATGAAAAAAATGGATTGTCTGTCTTTAAACTGATTAGTGGCTCGATGAAAACAAAATCATACTGAATTTCAGTATCTCACTCATTTCTTTGTTGCCATCTGTGTAGGATCCGTCTTGTCTGAGCAGGGGCCCTATACTAGATGTGGTTTTTGCCTTATTTTTGGCATATGAAAAGAATTATTTCGAATTTCTTTCAATTTCACTAATCGCTTTTAGCTCCTTTTGTCTCTCCTGTATGAATCCTTTAATTTAACCTCAATATTTTACACTTCCCTGGTGAGCGCTTCCTACTGTGTTTCAGATAATCTAGCATTCTTGAGGAGCTCCGTGATCCTTCGCCTTCTCCTGTAGAGAATCTCTCTCTACCCAGTTTACTTTTCTTTTTTCTTAGGGGAATATGCCTTGAACATACTTCAGAATGAAAGGTCTGTAAACACATGAAAACCCTCACGTGCTTCACTCCTGTTATTTTTACCACGGCGGTATTTTCTCAGAGTGATATTGTATTTAATATTTGTAATAAGATGTCGTCTAGTGATTTCTTCACTAGACAACATTCACTACTACAGTGGCCAGAAGTGAGCCTCAAAATCCCAGTGATACCTCAACACAAAACAAAGAGTAACAGTATATTCTCTGTGATGTTCTTTTTGAAACAATCAACCATGTTAGAATTCAGACACTTGTCTTGTCTTCAGATTTCTAGTAATCAAGCTTTTAAGACTTCAGGACCAGCTAGACTAGGGGTAACATATCCTAGATTTAGGAAGTGAGAGATGAAGAGGGATGGCTGATTCTATTTAATTCATCCTGAAAGGGATCTTTTAGTAGAGGGAACATTATACGGGTGGGAGGATTGAAAGGGAAGAGGGACTGAGTGGCAGGGAGTAGCCAAGATGGATGTGGTACTGACCAGTGTGTGTGCGGTAGTAGTGGTGGTGATGGTGGTGATGGTGGTGGTGGTGGTGGTTGCTGGGGGAGAGGGTGCCTGGACCCACACTCTGACGTAAGGGAGAGAGCCTTAAGAGTGTGGGGGGTGCCTCGGTGCTGGAGGATCGCCGGAAGAGACCCATGGCACCTGGCACCTGTCACCTGGTACCTGTCACCTGGTACCTGTCACCTGTCACCTGGTACTAGTGGTGACCTGCGGGTGAGAAAGAAGACACATGTAATACATATAATAATAAATATGATAAATAAAATATAATAATAAATATGATAAATAAAAATATTAGTTAAATTAATAATAATTATTTCTGGAATAAAACAGAGCAATGATAATTATTATCAATGAAATAAATATTTACTGAGGAATGATTCTTATGGAGCCACACTGTATACACATCACCATCCTGATACTGTTATACATCACCATCCTGATACTGTTATACATCACAATCCTGATACTGTTATACATCACCATCCTGATACTGTTATACATCACCATCCTGATACTGTTATACATCACCATCCTGATACTGTTATACATCACAATCCTGATACTGTTATACATCACCATCCTGATACTGTTATACATCACCATCCTGATACTGTTATACATCACCATCCTGATACTGTTATACATCACCATCCTGATACTGTTATACATCACCATCCTGATACTGTTACACATCACCATCCTGATACTGTTACACATCACCATCCTGATACTGTTACACATCACAATCCTGATACTGTTACACATCACAATCCTGATACTGTTATACATCACCATCCTGATACTGTTATACATCACAATCCTGATACTGTTATACATCACCATCCTGATACTGTTATACATCACCATCCTGATACTGTTATACATCACCATCCTGATACTGTTATACATCACCATCCTGATACTGTTACACATCACCATCCTGATACTGTTACACATCACCATCCTGATACTGTTATACATCACCATCCTGATACTGTTACACATCACCATCCTGATACTGTTATACATCACCATCCTGATACTGTTACACATCACCATCCTGATACTGTTATACATCACCATCCTGATACTGTTATACATCACCATCCTGATACTGTTACACATCACCATCCTGATACTGTTACACATCACAATCCTGATACTGTTACACATCACAATCCTGATACTGTTATACATCACCATCCTGATACTGTTATACATCACAATCCTGATACTGTTATACATCACCATCCTGATACTGTTATACATCACCATCCTGATACTGTTATACATCACCATCCTGATACTGTTATACATCACCATCCTGATACTGTTACACATCACCATCCTGATACTGTTATACATCACCATCCTGATACTGTTATACATCACCATCCTGATACTGTTATACATCACCATCCTGATACTGTTATACATCACCATCCTGATACTGTTACACATCACCATCCTGATACTGTTATACATCACTATCCTGATACCACCATACTGATACTGCTCCTCAAGGTACTGTACTCTCCACACATGGAAATAATCATAGCATCATAATATCCTTCGCTGATGACAACAGAATCTCTAAGTAAGTGGCGTCCGTCGAAGGCAGTGAATCTTTAAGCAGATATAAATTAAGCCTTCAAGTGGGCTTCAGACAACAATATGACGTTCAGTGACGGAAAATAGCTGTTCCGCTACGGAAGAATAGAGGAAATAAAGACTGACACTTAGCGAAAGTTCCATGTGCGAGACTTGGGAGTAATGATGTCAAAAAATCTCACGTTCAAGAACGACAACAATGTTGCTATTGCTAACGCAAGGAAAATGATAGGCTCGATAACTAGGACAAGAGATGCTTAGCAGAAGACCTGATGACAGTGTGAGGTTTGATAAAATGCTAGGTCACTGGCCAGTGCTTGGCAAGGTACGTACTTGTAAGTGTGAGGTTTGATAAAATGCTAGGTCACTGGCCAGTGCTTGGCAAGGTACGTACTTGTAAGTGTTGCAACAACAAGAACAATTATACTACATCCTCATTTTACTGTTCTGTATGGAAAGTAAATCTATGCATAAAGAAGGATAAAAATTGCTTCATACACTTTCATTCTAGCAATTAGTAATATAGAAAGACTGTTCTTCTTCAGGAAACTCAGCAATATGGAACTTGAAAATTTTATCCCTTTGGAATGTGTCCAAGTAGCTATTTGGTTTATTTTTATATTTTTCTAATACTTACAAAATGTTTGGATACAAGTTCCATTTATGTTTTTAATATTGTCTGTTTGTATAATAAATTAAAAAAAACAGTTATTTGGTATTTTATTAACAATTGCAATTTTGCAATGTTTAAAGTTGTACACCCTTACTCGTGCAGGTCTGAGTATATTATGGTTTTGCAGATTAGCAATTGCTCGAGAAATAAGTATCAGAATTCCATTTATATGGGTTCATTCACCTTATATTGAGATACTCTATCCATCTAGGGAGCTCAGTTTGAAATTCTATTTTTTCCTAATTTGCCCCATTAAGGGGAGAATAACCAACAACCTCTGGCTGTCTTCTCGAGGGAACTTGACAAGTTCCTCAAATAAGCTCTTGACCAGCCGGGCTGTGGGTCGAACATTAGACTGCGGGTGGCTGGTACAAATAGCTTGATCGATCAAGCCAGAAATCAGGAGGCCTGGTCTGGGACCAGGAAGCGGGAGCGGGGGGACGGACCTCCGGAAGCGACTCCAGGTAAACTCCAGGTCCAAACAGACCATCACTCGTTTCCTCCTTTCCTATAAATAATCCAGGATACATTATGTCTTTCCCGTTTGCCCCTGGCTGTTATCCTGTCTGTTATCCTGCCTGTTATCTTGTTTGTTCCTCTAGTTACTGGATCAGTCTCTTAGTACAGTGTCAAATACATTCTTGCAGTTCAGTAACATGCAGCCCACCCATCTTTCTGCTTCCTGGTTCTCTGACTCTCACAAAACACCACTAACGGGGTTATAAGCACCTGTCTGTTGGTAATTAACTATTTGTGATTACTATTTAGGTTTGCGGGAGAGTGGGCTATAGCTTTCGGTCCCTTTTTAATTATCGACTGACTGACATGATTAGGCTCCTCTGTCACGTCTATTTTTAAGCGTCTGTGTGAGGCTCACATCAGTGTGTCACTGAAAAGTGACCAACCACATTCCACCAACATGCTGGTACATGTACGTCACTATGAGAGGAGTGACCAACCACATTCCACCAGCATGCTGGTACATCTACGTCACTAGAAGTGACCAATCACATTCCACCAGCATGCTGGTACATGTACGTCATTAGGAGCGACCAACCACATTCCACCAGCATGCTGGTACATGTACGTCACTAGGAGTGACCAACCACATTCCACCAGCATGCTGGTACATGTACGTCATTAGGAGCGACCAACCACATTCCACCAGCATGCTGGTACATGTACGTCACTAGGAGTGACCAACCACATTCCACCAGCATGCTGGTACATGTACGTCACTAGGAGTGACCAACCACATTCCACCAGCATGCTGGTACATGTACGTCACTAGGAGTGACCAACCACATTCCACCAGCATGCTGGTACATGTACGTCACTAGGAGTGACCAACCACATTCCACTGATATGTCTTCCCCTATCCATAGACCATTGTCTCCGGTTTGGTAGGTATGGGAACAACGAGGAGGAGGAGGGGGAGGAGGGGAGGAGGGGAAGGAGGGGGAGGAGGGGGAGGAGGGGGAGGAAGGGAAGTTAAGAGAGGGAGGGGAGCGGGAGGAGGGGGAGCGGGAGGGGGAGCGGGAGGAGGAGGAGGGGGAGGGGGAGGGGAAGGAGTGGGAGGGGGAGGGGAAGGAGTGGGAGGGGGAGGAGAGGGTGGGGGAGGAGGAGGGTACCCCTTTTAGTCACTGGTCAGGTAACACAATAACCCCTCCCAATACACCTGGATTTGCCCTCATACCCTCCCTACCACCATTACCACCCCCACCACAACCACTACAACCCCAACCACCACCAAAATTGCTTTCTTTCACAGAGAAAATACAAGAAACACAAACACACACACACGTACTAGAGACAGGGGCCAAGAGCTGTGAATCGTCCCCTGCAACCACAACTAGTACACACACACACACACACACACACACACACACACACACACACACACACACACACACACCTAGAAATAAATGAGCTTATCGACGACAGCCAGCACGGTTTCAGGGACGGGAAATCCTGTGTCACAAACCTACTGGAGTTCTGTGACAAGGTAACAGCAGTAAGACAAGAGAGAGAGGGGTGGGTAGATTGCACCTTCTTGGACTGTAAGAAAGCGTTTGACACAGTTCCACGCAAGAGATTAGTGGAAAAGCTGGAGGACCAGGCAGGGATAACAGAGAAGGCACTACAATTGATCATGGAATACCTGTCAGGAAGAGAGCAGCGAGTCATGGTACGTGGCGAGGTGTCAGAGTGGGCGCCTGTGACGAGTGGAATTCCACAGGACTCAGTCCTAGGACCGGTAGTGTTTCTGGTATTTGTGAATGACATGACGGAAGGAATAGACTCAGAAGTGTCCCTGTTTGCAGATGATGTGAAGTTGATGAGAAGAATCCAATCGGACGAAGACCAGGCAGAACTACAAAGGGATCTGGACAGGGTGCAAGCTTGGTCCAGCAACTAGCTCCTGGAGTTCAACCCCACCAAGTGCAAAGTCATGAAGATTGGGGAAGGGCAAAGAAGACCGCAGACAGAGTACAGTCTAAGGTGGCCAGAGACTACACCGGGCACATCTCCTGAGGCGCACATCAACCAAATAACTGCTGCAGCATATGGGCGCCTAGAAAACCTAAGAACAGCATTCCGACATCTTAATAAGGAATCGTTCAGGATCCTGTACACTGTGTACGTTAGGCCCATACTTGAGTATGCAGCACCAGTTTGGAACCCACACCTAGCCAACCACTTAAGGAAACTAGAGAAAGTGCAAAGGTTTGCAACAAGACTAGTCCCGGAGCTAAGGGGTATGCCCTACGAGGAAGGGTTAAGGGAAATCGACCTGGCGACACTGGAAAACAGGAGAGATAGGGGGGATATGATAACGACATATAAAATAGTGAGAGAAATCGACAAGGTGGACAGAGACAGAATGTTCCAGAGATGGGACACAGCAACAAGGGGTCACAGTTGGAAGATGAAGACTTAGACTAATCACATGGATGTTAGGAAGTATTTCTTCAGTCACAGAGTTGTTAGGAAGTAGAATAGTCTGGGAAGTGATGTAGTGGAGGCAGGATCCATACATAGCTTTAAGAAGAGGTATGATAAATCTCATGAAGCAGGAAGAGTGATCCAGTAGCAGCCAGTGAAGAGGCGGGGCCAGGAGCTGTGAATCGACCCCTGCAACCACAACTAGGTGAGTACACACACGCGACCAGCCTCTTGTACCTCTCTACGCCACACAAACATCCTGCTCACTCACACTTCACACTTCCACCCTCTCCTCGAGTTGCTGGGCTAGGTCATCTTCAGGTACTCGAATTTCCAAGTAACATTCACTCCAGTACTTCTGGAAACACACGTTTAAAGTTACTTTAGTCCAGTACCTGGCTATATCCTCACCGCCCTAATGAGGTCTCCCAGCTCAGGCTGACATCACTGACCTACTGAGATCTCCCAGCTCAGACTAACATCACCGCCCTACTGAAGTCTCCCAGCTCAGGCTGACATCACTGACCTACTGAGATCTCCCAGCTCAGACTAACATCACCGCCCTACTGAAGTCTCCCAGCTCAGGCTGACATAATTTTTTCTTCCCGCTATCTTACTCTCCTTTATAGTACAACAGCACGCTGAGGTTGTTCCCAAGTGGTAGTGCCTTCGGCTCACATCTGAAAGACACGGGTTCGATTCCCGGCATGGTAAGCATGTTCCCTTATACCTGTTGTCCTTGTTGCTCACCTAGCAGTAAGTAGGTGCCTGGGTGTTAGCCGACTGGTGTGGGTCGTATCCTGGGGGCGGGGGGGGGGGTGAATAGGGCGGATGGTCATTGGAAATTTACCACAGTGGCTTTCTTGGGTTACCCTGGGTTACTAACAATCTCAAAGGTCGAGGAAGCCACTCTCGTGACCACCAAGACCTCTCAAGAGGTCGAGGAAGCCACTCTCGTGACCACCAAGACCTCTCAAGAGGTCGAGGAAGCCACTCTCGTGACCACCAAGACCTCTCAAGAGGTCGAGGAAGCCACTCTCGTGACCACCAAGACCTCTCAAGAGGTCGAAGAAGCCACTCTCGTGACCACCAAGACCTCCCGAGAAGCCCCTGACAAGACCTCTAGACAAATGATATAACCTCCAGCCCAGCTGGGAGATAACAGGTACTTGTTGCCCGCACACCTCACGATTGAGGTGACCTTGGACAGGTTTAAATTGTCGACACTTGTCGATGGTTGAGTAAGATTGTGGGTTAGTGGGTGAGGTTGTGGGTTGGTGAAGTTGTGGGTTAGCAGGTGAGGTTGTGGTTTAGTGGTGAAGTTGTGGGTTACTGGGTGAGGTTGTGGTTTAGTGATGAAGTTGTGGGTTAATGGGTGAAGTTGTGGGTTAGTGGGTTGTGGGTTAGTGGGTGAAGTTGTGGATTAGTGGGTGATGTTGTGGGTTAGTGGGTGACGTTGTGGGTTAGTGGGTGACGTTGTGGGTTAGTGGGTGAAGTTGTGGGATAGAGGGTGAAGTTGTGGGTTAGTGGGTGACGTTGTTGGTTAGTGGGTGACGTTGTGGGTTTGTGGGTGACGTTGTGGGTTAGTGAGTGAAGTTGTGGGATAGAGGGTGAAGTTGTGGGTTAGTCCGTGACGTTGTGGGTTAGTGGGTGACGTTGTGGGTTAGTGGGTGACGTTGTGGGTTAGTGGGTGACGTTGTGGGTTAGTGGGTGAAGTTGTGGGTTAGTGGGTGAAGTTGTGGGTTAGTGGGTGAAGTTGTGGGATAGAGGGTGAAGTTGTGGGTTAGTGGGTGACGTTGTGGGTTAGTGGGTGAAGTTGTGGGTTAGTGGGTGACGTTGTGGGTTAGTGGGTAACGTTGTGGGTTAGTGGGTGACGTTGTGGGTGAGTGAATGAGGTTGTGGGTTAGTGGGTGAGGTTGTAGGTTAGAGGGTGAGGTCGTGGGTTAGTGGATGAGGTCGTGGGTTATTGCTTGTAGGTTGGTGGGAGAGTAACTTTCTCGTTTCTCCTGCCCCACACTGAGTGACATGTTGCAACCCCTGAATGGGTTACAATGATTATTATGTATATATGTAATGTATATTATCTTTTCATATAATTTTATATTGCTTATATTTGCGATAATAGCTAAATCGTAAATGTATGACTTTATATTATTATTTGACTGTTATATTGTTATTTAGCTTATGTTGTTAGGATGTACATAAAATGTGCTCAGTTAGGCTTGATTGTCAAACTACTGTAATTATCGCTTGTCGCTCGTTATACTGCCGGCTTCTGAGCTGCAGTTGTCCACGTAGCTATCACGTGATCGAGGGGGGGTGTCCTCACCTCTAGTGAAGTAGTCAGTCTGCTGGAGACTCGCTTGCTGGTTGGACAGCTTGTCTGTCTGACAGTCTGCTGGAGACTCGCTTGGTGGTTGGACAGATTGTCTGTCTCATTATTCTTGTTAGTTCTGTAGAACTTTGTTCACAGAACATTGTATAGACTTTGTGATTTTCGACGTTGTACTGAGGTTGTGTGTCTCTTAGACACTCTGAGTATCTCAGGTCCTTAGCTATAGCTTCTGACCTAATTTTGTACTGGTTCCTGTGTATTGTCACAGTCACAGTTTTCCTATGCTGAACAAAGATTCAGTATTATGGGAGTGTTGTAACTTTTGTGGAGGATCTGCAGATGGTCCCTACTTAGTGTCGTTATATTATCTCCTTGATCCTGATTGTGTCGCAGTCGCATATTGCATTGCTATTGGGCTTAGCATTCTTTGTTGTTCAAGCAGACTGTTCGGGTTGCCAGTCGGTCAAGAAGTTAGTTTATTTGAGGACTTTGTCAGTCACTTGTTTAAGTCTTATTCGAGTCTTGAGACATAGCTAACTACTTAAGAGCACTTACACGCATACACACACTTGTACATCTTTGTAATATCTTATTAAATGTTAATGTACCTGACGGTACTTAAGAATTATAAATGTGATATGTGCTTTCAGCACAATAATATTGAACTCGAGAGATTGATTTTATTTTGATTGCTGTAATTAATTTACTTTGATAATATACCTCTAGACAACTTAGATTTAATAAATTTATTAAATTTTAATTTCTCTAGTTAGTAGCCTACCAGTTGAAATCCTAAAGCACTATTGAACCATACTGAATTCAATGGATAATTGGACAAGGATACTGACTACTTGTTACGAAAACCCAGTAACAGGCTGGATACTAGAAGGGCAGTCCTTTCTAGTATTCACTGGAGATCTCTAAGCTTTTAGAATCGCGTTTTTTGTAACATGACACATCACGTAAGAGGCGCTGCTTCAGGGCCTTCATGCTGGAGATATATGATCTGGTACTGGTGGTGCTGGTGGTAGTGGTACTGGTGGTGCTGGTGGTAGTGGTACTGGTGGTGATGGTGCTGGTGCTGGTGGTACTGGTGTGGTGGTGATGGTGCTGGTGGTAGTGGTACTGGTGGTGGTGGTAGTAGTGGTACTGGTGGTGGTACTGCTGGTGGTAGTACTGGCGGTGGTGATGGTAGTACTGGTGGTGGTGAGACTAGTGGTGGTAGCAGTGGTGGTGATGGCACTGGTGGTGGTACTGGTAGTGAGGTTCACAGCGATGATGGTGGTGATGCAATAACTCCTGGTAATCTTAGGCAATTATAGTAACAACAGTATTTATAATTTCCAACAACAACAACAAAATTCAGCTAAAGCAAACACATTACATAGAGCAGTCATGACAGTAAGAACAACACTGGCAGTATTGACATCTTCGTCCCCTGGCCTCTAGTCACGAAGGTAAACAAATAGACTCGTTGCACCATCACCGCTCCCACCTCCCATTGCCCAAGAGACAAAGAGACCTACCGTGTGAGCCTAAAATGGTGCGCTAATAGTCTACTTTTAATGAGGCCATAAAAGTTATATTACTTTTGCAGTGATGAAGTATGAAGCAGTCCAGTAATTGATATAGATTACCTTCCTACCTGAAGGTTACCTGAAGACACTTTCGAGGGTCACCGCCCCCACGGCCCCCACTCAGGCCAAGCCACCTGGTTGATAGCCTGATCAACTAGGCTATTGGTGCTAGATGAACGCACTCCATCGTATATAACACAGCTCAACTGTTTAGGAACTGCCTTTAGAAACTTATCATTATTGGATTCACTTGTTTTGAAGGTTCTAGTTATCCAGTCTATAATTACCCATGTGGCTGTGATCCTTGAATGTAAGATCGTCTAACATTATCACTCCTAAGTCTCTCACACTACTCTTTTGCCTTCTCGTGAGATCTGAGCTTATTTAATACGCCGCTCTAGTTTTTATTTCCTTATTTTCTTTTCCAGATCATAGTGACAGAACTTTGTTTTTACTGAACATTATATACTGTCTTGTAGTTCAACGAAACACTAGTAGATTACTGCCTTAAAAGTTATGTGTACAGCCTAACATATTTAATACCTACATTAATATATACATATTATATATATATATATATATATATATATATATATATATGTCGTGCCGAATAGGCAGAACTTGCGATCTTGGCTTAAATAGCAACACTCATCTTGCCATATAGGACAAGCGAAAATTTGTGTATGCAATAATTTCGCCAAAATCATTCTGAACCTAACGAAAAAAATATATTTCACTGTGTTTGTTTAATATTAAATTATTGTAAACAAATCTAAAATATATTTAGTTGTGTTAGGCTAAAATAAATTGTTCTTGTTATGATAAGGTTAGGTAAGTTTTCTAAGATTCTTTTGGTGCAAAATTATAAATTTTTACATCAACATTAATGAAAAAAATATATCTTTAAACGTATAAGAGAAAATTTCAGAAAGGACTTAATTTTAAATGAGTTCTTGCTAATTGACCAGTTTTACATATTCGGCACGACATATATATATATATATATATATATATATATATATATATATATATATATATATATATATATATATATATTCGAACGCAGAGTACTCAAGCCCCGTTAATATTTTAATATTCTGGTACTTCACTCTCTCTCTGCCATCGATGCAAGAGGGAGGGAGAGAGAGAGAGAGAGAGAGAGAGAGAGAGAGAGAGAGAGAGAGAGAGAGAGAGAGACCCTGAGCTTACCACCACATATTAATGTGCAACATTGCATGTATCAACACAAGAGCGCCACCACAAGTCCACAAAGCAGCCGTGAGAATGACACATCTTGGCCGTGAAAATGTATAACTTTCAGCACTTACTGTATTTCTGAGTTCAACTCTGGGGAAACTATTAAAAGAAATATTCAGACTATCATGTAATTTAAGGTTGTGGCTTCCTGTGAGTATTATTGACGTCAGTCAAGGTGGAGGCTTCTGTATACCACCACACCTTTATTTTATAATATACTCTTTATGTACGTACGTACATACATACATACATACATACATACTTACATGCATACACACACACACACACACACACAAGGTTAGTTCCAGAGCTAAGGGGAATGTCCTATGAAGAAAGGTTAAGGGAAATCGGTCTGACGACACTGGAGGACAGGATGGTCAGGGGAGATATGATAATGACATACAAAATACTGCGTGCAATAGACAAGGTGGACATTGACAGGATGTTCTAGAGATGGGACACAGAAACAAGGGGTCACAATTGGAAGCTGAAGACTCAGGTGAGTCAAATAGATGTTAGGAAGTATTTCTTCAGTCATAGAGTAGTTAGTAAGTGGAATAGTCTGGCAAGCGATGTAGTGGAGGCAGAAACTATACATAGTTTTAAGACGAGGTATGATGAACCTCATGGAGCAGGGAGAGGGAGGACCTAGTAGCGGTCAGTGAAGAGGCGGGGCCAGGAGCTGAGTCTCGACCCCTGCAACCACAATTAGGTGAGTACACACACACACACACACACACACACACACACACACACACACACACACACACACACACACACACACACACACACACACACCCACACACACACACACACACGCACACACACACACACACACACACACACACACACACACACACACACACACGCACACACACACACACACACGCACACATAACTACAGTCGCAGACAGATGATCTTAACAATTCAAGACAAGCCACAGGGAATGGAAATTTTTAGCTCAAGATCTTTCACACGTCTCCGTGTCTCAAGAGGCCTGGTGAGACGAGGATCACTTCCAGCAGAAGTAGCCACTTCCAGCATCGTGTTCTTGTCCAGAGTAGGACAGCTGATTCTTTCCTCCTAGGACCGATTTCTAGCAAGGGTTAATTCTAGTAAAGTGTTCACTTCTTGGCACTGATGGATTCCGGTAAGTGACACTTGTGCCAGCAAGCGTTCAATTTGATGGCTGCACAAACCAAGTGAAGAGTGAAAGTGTACAAGGTGAGTAAGATGTTTAAGTGAGATTTCTAAGCATCCATCAATTACCAGAGCCAGGCGTGTGAGTGACCCTGCATGCTAATCCTATTACACTGCTCTGCTCTCTCTCCCTCCCTCCCTCTCTCTCTCTCTCTCTCTCTCTCTCTCTCTCTCTCTCTCTCTCTCTCTCTCTCTCTCTCTCTCTCTCTCTCTCTCTCTCTCTCTCTCTCTCTCTTACGAGGCATTAAACAACTTGCCCGACAATGCGTCTGCTTATTTATGTTTGTCTTGCTTAGCGTGGGGTTCCAGTGACCAAAGCTATCATACTCCTAAAGCACGTCACAACCTCCAGACTATTTACCTCCACTCACTCTGATCTAACACACACGTGCCTGTTGGGTCATCAAGCCCTTACCAAAACCTTATTCAATCTGTAAACGATTCAGCTGCCAGGAATCTAGAAAATAGTAACAACGTCCAGTATTGGGCCCCTACTTAAACAAGATGGGTCCTACACAGATGACAGCAAGGAAATGAGTGAGCTACTCAGAGTCGAAGATCAAAATTAATTTTTTATGGGAGAGCCACAGAATTTGGTTAACACAAGCCTATCCGATGTTATCCTGACGCCAAATGACTTCGAACAGGCGATAAATGACATGCCCATGCACTCTGCCCCAGGGCCAGACTCATGGAACTCCGTGTTCATCAAGAACTGCAAGAAGCCCCTATCACGAGCCTTTACCATCCTATGGAGAGGGAGCATGGACACGGGGGTCGTCCCACAGTTACTAAAAACAACAGACATAGCCCCACTCCACAAAGGGGGCAGTAAAGCAACAGCAAAGAACTTCAGACCGATAGCACTAACATCCCATATCATAAAAATCTTTGAAAGGGTCCTAAGAAGCAAGATCACCACCCATCTAGAAACCCATCAGTTACACAACCCAGGGCAACATGGGTTTAGAACAGGTCGCTCCTGTCTGTCTCAACTATTGGATCACTACGACAAGGTCCTAAATGCACTAGAAGACAAAAAGAATGCAGATGTAATATATACAGACTTTGCAAAAGCCTTCGACAAGTGTGACCATGGCGTAATAGCGCACAAAATGCGTGCTAAAGGAATAACAGGAAAAGTCGGTCGATGGGCCTATAATTTCCTCACTAACAGAACACAGAGAGTAGTAGTCAACAGAGTAAAGTCCGAGTCAGCTACGGTGAAAAGCTCTGTTCCACAAGGCACTGTACTCGCTCCCATCTTGTTCCTCATCCTCATATCTGACATAGACAAGGATGTCAGCCACAGCACCGTGTCTTCCTTTGCAGATGACACCCGAATCTGCATGACAGTGTCTTCCATTGCAGACACTGCAAGGCTCCAGGCGGACATCAACCAAATCTTTCAGTGGGCTGCAGAAAACAATAAGAAGTTCAACGATGAGAAATTTCAATTACTCAGATATGGTAAACACGAGGAAATTAAATCTTCATCAGAGTACAAAACAAATTCTGGCCACAAAATAGAGCGAAACACCAACTTCAATGACCTGGGAGTGATCATGTCGGAGGATCTCACCTTCAAGGACCATAACATTGTATCAATAGCATCTGCTAGAAAAATGACAGGATGGATAATGAGAACCTTCAAAACTAGGGAGGCCAAGCCCATGATGACACTCTTCAGGTCACTTGTTCTATCTAGGCTGGAATATTGCTGCACACTAACAGCACCTTTCAAGGCAGGTGAAATTGCTGACCTAGAAAATGTACAGAGAACCTTCACGGCGCGCATAACGGAGATAAAACACCTCAATTACTGGGAGCGCTTGAGGTTCCTGAACCTGTATTCCCTGGAACGCAGGCGGGAGAGATACATGATTATATACACCTGGAAAATCCTAGAGGGACTAGTACCGAACTTGCACACGAAAATCACTCACTACGAAACCAAAAGACTTGGCAGACGATGCAACATCCCCCCAATGAAAAGCAGGGGTGTCACTAGCACGTTAAGAGACCATACAATAAGTGTCAGGGGCCCGAGACTGTTCAACTGCCTCCCAGCATACATAAGGGGGATTACCAACAGACCCCTGGCAGTCTTCAAGCTGGCACTGGACAAGCACCTAAAGTCGGTTCCTGACCAGCCGGGCTGTGGCTCGTACGTTGGTTTGCGTGCAGCCAGCAGTAACAGCCTGGTTGATCAGGCTCTGATCCACCAGGAGGCCTGGTCACAGACCGGGCCGCGGGGGCGTTGACCCCCGGAACTCTCTCCAGGTAAACTCTAGGTAATATCCAAGTATGGGAAGAGGGAGGAGGCACTACATTGGAACCCGGCATTACATTTCAACCCGGTATTACATTGTAACCCGGCATTACTGATACGTATACTAGGTAGGTTTTGGAGCAGAGCGTAAGAAATGCGTAAAGTGGAGGAGTTTCTCAGAAAAAAAAATGTCAATACGGATTTAGAGACGGGAAATCCTGTCTCGAGAACCTTCGGAAGTTTTACGACAGAATTACAGAGGTAAAACAGGAAAGGCAAGGCTCGGTGGGTCGTAATTTTTAGAACTGCAGTATAACATTTGATACAGTCCAACCAGAGACTAATCAAGCTAGAAAAACTAGCAGGCATAAAGAAGAAATAAAGAGAGGTGTGGGAGTATGAAGCGAGTGGGAATATGAAGTGAGAGTATGAAGCGAGTGGGATCCGTCGGAGATAGCAGGAGTGGGGGTTCCTCAAGAATCAGTACAGAGGTTACAGGTGTTCCTAATATCTCTGCATAAAATTCAGACTAGACACTGACCTCAACACAGCTGCTCCTGGCTGCAACACAGCTGCTCCTGGCTGCAACACAGCTGCTCCTGGCTGCAACACACAAACACCTGTTACATTCCTAAGCACTCCTGCCACCACCTTTCCCTCATCTATTCCGTAATTCACCTCATCTTTCATATACTGCACGTCTGCTGATACATCTACTCCAAAAGACTGAGCTGTCTATTTTGACTATTATTGTGCTATCAATTATGTAAGAATATTGTACTATTAAGTATCTAAGAATATTGTACTATTAAGTATCTAAGAATATTGTATTATCAAGTATCTAAGAATATTGTATTATCAAGTATCTAAATATATTCAAATCATTCATCTTCTTTCTTGCAATCTTCCTGCCACTCATTCATCTTTATATTCCTACTTACGCTCATCATCTTGCTCTTGTGTTCACTTTCAACTACCTTCTTTTGCAATCTCTAACACTGGTTTAACATTCATTCTCAGACGACGAGAAGGCTTCATTTATCGTTCAGATAGCCAGGTGTGTCAAGACAGGTGTGTGTACGCCTCATCCAGCTGAATAACTGATACGCCTGACGGTTCTGAGTTTATTCACACCCAAGACACGTTACTCACCGTGCTGAGGGCTCTGTTTGTCGTCCCTATGGGGTCTATATCTACTCTATGACACGCTGCTCATCCTGCTGAGTGCTCTGTCGTCCCTTGGGAGGGTGTCTCGCTACTCCACGACACGGTACTCACCCTGCTGAGGGCTCTGCTTGTCGTCCCTGGGGGTCTGTCTACTCCATGGCATGCTCTCACTCTGCTGAGGGTGTACACACATACACGTATACATACGCACAAATTTTTATATACACATATATGCATAAATATACATCTGCACACGCATACAAACAAAAAATTTACATATGTAAATACACGCGATGTTCACTTTACTGAGGGCTCTGCAGGCAGTCCTTATAGGTATCTACCACCAGGACACACTGCTTACCCTACTGAGGGTTCTGTAGTGAATCCCTGGGGACACACTACAGCGCCTAGAACACGCTCCTCTCCCTGGGAATGGACGATAAAGCTGATTCACTCTCTTGTCTCGGGTGATGGATGGATTAGATGGTCATCCTTCACGTTGCTGTACCTGTGGGCGGGTGTCGGCCAATTTCTCGCCGTTTATCCATTCCCAAACGCGTTTTCAGGACCTGCCGACGAGCTGGTGCGTGTGGTCGCTAATAGCTAGCTTCGCCGATGCAAATTCGTCCCTGTCCACTTGTTACTAGCTATTCTTGGCTATCTCTTCACAGATTCATCCTCTTTCTATCCTCGAGGACTGCAGTTAACCTTGGTTACCTGTCCTAGGATAGATTCTTCATCCTGGAAGCTAGATATTTGTCTTCGACAAATCCTGATCTTATATTCAGCACCTTGAGTGGCTGTCTCAGGATTTGCAACAATTCCTACTTAAAGGAGCTCCTGGCACTTGGTGACCCTCCAGACCATCCTCGTCCTTGACCCACACACTTGATGGAGATACTTCCTCCCGTTTTGAAGAGACAGTGAGGAAGTGGAAAACCTCACCGTCCACACCATTCTCCAGTCCCTCTCCATCCCACTGTTCCAGTCTTTTGTGCTAGTTGTTACCAGTATAGTACACTGGACCCCACCCTATATATACACCTCCCCTCTCTCTCGTCCTTCCCTTCCTTACCCTTCCCTTCCGGGCCATAAGTGGCCCGGTGGCCTGGTGGCTAAAGCTCCCGCTTCACACACGGAGGGCCCGGGTTCGATTCCCGGCGGGTGGAAACATTTCGACACGTTTCCTTACACCTGTTGTCCTGTTCACCTAGCAGCAAATAGGTACCTGGGTGTTAGTCGACTGGTGTGGGTCGCATCCTGGGGGACAAGATTAAGGACCCCAATGGAAATAAGTTAGACAGTCCTCGATGACGCACTGACTTTCTTGGGTTATCCTGGGTGGCTAACCCTCCGGGGTTAAAAATCCGAACGAAATCTTATCTTATCTCACTCCTCCTCCCAGCTCTCCACATTCAAATCACAAGCTAGCCTAAATCAAGGATCACTCCCACCCCCGAGAACACCCCCACCCCCGAGCACACCCCCACCACCGTGCACACCCCCACCACCGTGCACACCCCCACCCCCGAGAACACCCCCACCCCCGAGCACACCCCCACCACCGTGCACACCCACGCCATCAACAACCATCACATCCCAAGAGACAATTCCGCAGAGTCCTCCAACACACCTGTTCTTGGGTTTAGGTTTAGCCTTGCGGCTTTCTGGGGCACGTGTGTTGGGCTTTAATGAAAGATTATTATTATTATTATTATTATTATTATTATTATTATTATTATTATTACTGCTTTTCTGTTGTTTTTGTTTTTATATTTAGAGGGAAGCATTAAGCATGTAGGAGTCAAACGGAACCCGGAGAATGGGAAACCAGGGCTAATTCAGGGAAGGACAAGACCAATTCCTTGGATCAAGAGCCTCTCCCGGTGTTAATATCCCCTGAGGATATTAACACCGGGTAATATAGCTACAGTGTAAACGCTCACAAGATTCTAACAAATGATATATTCGCGGAGATACATTACGTAGCAGAGAATGACAGATCTAGAAGCCAGGACACAACTGTTTAAAGAAATAATAGATTGGAGATTGTCAACGTCTCCAGTGGAAAGTTATAACACTAGAGCAGTATATAATGTGTAACTAGTTAATGGAAGGAGAGACAGGACAGACAGGAGACAAGAAGATGGAAGAGTAACAGGAATGACTGGAAACTTTATAATTCGCTGTGCTGGAAAAGAATTCCAGCACTATACACTATAAGAAAAACATATCAGGCATTTAAGAAATATGGTCCAAGTCGGGCCGAAACGTCGTCATGAGTTTCAGTCTCCTATGTGCGGGTTGTGTGTGTAATGGAGAGTCCAAGACTCGGGGTTCACAACCCCGAGGTTGTCATCCTCAACATGGTCGTCAAACATTTTATTCTTGAGTGTGTTAAGTCAACAAAACTCGAATATTCTGCCTGTTTTGAAAATTTGTTAGTTAAGACAGTCTACTAGAAGCTATAATATCTCTTACCACAAACATACAAGTGAGAGTCACATCCAGACAACGGGTTGTATATAACTCCTTAGATTGATTTACATCCATGACCTTCCTACCTCAGTGGACTGGAAAATGCAATGATGATAAAACTGTTAGTGGTTTCAACGTGGATGTTGTAATATATATATATATATATATATATATATATTTATATATATATGTTTATATATATATATTTATATATATATATATATATATATATATGTGTCTTGTGTGCCGTAAATCCGAGGGAAAGATTGCAAGACATGAGGAGGTTAATAACATTATCAAGAGGAGCCTCACAACAGCTGGATGCCCAGCAGTAAGGGAGCCACCCCAACTATGCAGATCTGATGGCAGCCAGAAGCGTCCAGATGGTATCACCCTTCAAGCCTGGACAGATGGGAAGCAGGTGGTGTGGGACTATACATGTGCATCTACCTTGGCTGATACCTATCTCCAATACACCAGGGAGGAAGGAGGGGCAGCTGCCAGCTTTAGGGAGTCCCAAAAGTCTAGAAAATATGGAGAACTTGCCCATCATTATATGTTTGTTCCCATAGGCTCAGAGACCCTTGGCTCATGGGGAAAGAGTGCATCTAATTTCCTTAAGGAGCTGGGAAAAAGACTCATCAGGGTAACTAGGGATCCCAGGGCAGCTAGTTTTCTGTTCCAGCGGCTCAGCGCGGCTGTTCAAAGGGGTAATGCATGCTGCATTTTGGGCACACGCCCCAGCTCTGAGGAGCTGGATGAGATTTTCGCCTTATAATCGGTGATACACACGTAACAACATGTATATATATATATATATATATATATATATATATATATATATTATGCCACCTTTATATCAACAATGTATCTCTTAAATCTTCTGTGCCATATTATGTAATAATATATATATATATATATATATATATATATATATATATATATATATATATATATATATATATATATATATATATCAATGAAATCACGAAACAAGTGATTCTGAATCATTAACAGAACTCCGGCTTGGCCAGGATTCGACCCTGCGTTCCCATGCCCAGCCCTGGGTGAACTGAACATAGTACGCATCACTATCTATGATATATAGCCTGCTCGTGAGGGCTGGTACACCAAACAACATAATGTTGAAATTAGTCTCTGAGGCTCCAACAACAACAATAATAATAATAATAATAATAACAATGATAATCGTTTTGACTGTGACACAACTTTTTAAAGAGAAAGTGAATCTGCACTGATGACCTAATATATTGTCTTTCCAAAATGCAAAAAAAAAAAGTTCATCACAGGCTCGCTAAAGAGTCGCCAGAGTGTTTGATACCTGGATCACTTTCCAGCGGGTAAGTACATCAGCAACTTGGAGATAACGCCCTTCACTAGAGTTGAAAATGGAAGAGAAACTGCTTCACTTGGTGTGTCTACACATCAGGTTCATGAAACCAGAAGTGTAGCCGATACTGATGGTTTTGTGACCCATACATAACCAACAGGGATTTTAAAGGCAATCATTTCTTCTGGAAGCCTTTCGAAACATCTGCCATGGCGCGAGACACCTTGGACGAAATCGACTAATCAACAAAAAGGAACAATACAGTGACTGGAACAACACAGAAATAATCGCACATAGGAGAGAGAGAAGCTTATGACAACGTTGAGATGAAGTCGAAGACTTTATCTCAAGTTACATTTCTACAGATGGTGCAGCAGGTGTGACAGACCATCCACCTGGGTTTTAATAGATGGTAAACTATGTTTCTCTACAAACTCTTTTAAAAGTTAATTGTACAATCCAATAATAAGTTGCAACCTTCAAAGACATTACATGCAACTATTCATGCAACTTGCAGGTGGTTAGTATCAACACCATAAAAAACAAGTACAGTCATTTGTTTACCAAATTGTGCCAAGAAATGGACGTCAAATATGAAGTTCCTCCATTGTACACATAACTTATGAACGCTGTGTTTACACTACGAAATGATCCGAACGAATTTCTTTTCCCAGCAAGGTCGTACGAATCTTGCTGGGATGTTATATGATGACAAATATCTGTTATGAATTGTGTGCTTGAGGGATTTATTCTTAATTCTGAAGTCGGTTTTATCTCTCACTTAGGAGAGAACAGTTTATCATATATCCACCCCTTTTAATCTCCTCATTCGCTATCTCTTTCACTGCATGCTCTTTCTCTACGTCTTCACCCCTTCCCTCGACTCATTCCCTTCCCATCTCCTACTCCTTTCTTTACTATTTACTCTTCCTCCTCCTCTTCTCTTGCTGTTATAGCACCAGGTTCTCCTTTACTCTGCATCACCACCACCACTCGTGGTTCCCACCTCTCACTCTCACCCTCACTTCATCTTCACTGCCCGTGTCACTCTCACCCTCACTTCATCTTCAATTTACGTGTCACTCTGACGTTCACTTCATCTTCAATTCCCGTGTCACTCTGACGTTCACTTCATCTTCACTGACCGCGTCACTCTCACCTTCACTTCATCTTCACTGACCGCGTCACTCTCACCTTCACTTCAAATTCACTGCCCGTGTCACTCTCACCTTTATATCATCACTGCCACGACAGGCCGCCGCGCAGGTGTCTACACTGGTCGTCGTCAGAGTGCGTCAATCTAGTTTCTCAAACATTAGTTTATCATCACCACTGATGTTAAAATCTATTGTTTGTGGCTTCACCAAAGCAAATCTTAGCAACATAACTTATACTTATCAGTCTTAACGTAGGATAATTTAACCTCAACGAAATGTATATATTACGATCGTTGCTTTACAAGCCAAGACGGTAGAAACATCTTTACAAGCCAAGACGGTAGAAACATCTTTACAAGCCAAGACGGTAGAAACATCTTTACAGGCCAAGACGGTAGAAACATCTTTACAAACCAAGACGGTAGAAACATCTTTAAAAGCAGAATATAAGTACGTACACGCTAAGACTGTACTGAAGCTCACTATTAATCTGTGTACACTGTCAGATACCTCAAGAAACACACATACCACAGCTCAGGAGACAATACTATATGTATAATACAAAGATGTACAATGTGTCTCACTCGTAAGAGGCCCTGAGTTGGTACTCCCGTAGTTGCTACAGTCTTCTTTGTATATTATGTCTGTAGTAAACCATAGCTCGGGGCCTCCCACGAGTGACACACCCTGTGTATATTCTATGTTGAAAATATAAAATAAAGATTAGTTGATGAATAAGACACATGTGCAACACTTGAGTATCTTTGCTGTCGAAACGTTTCGCCACACAGTGGCTTCATCAGTCCAATACAAAGAAGAATGGTTGAAGATCAGATGGAGTCTGAGGTATGCAGTCCTTCAGCCTGAAGCCTATGTAATCAGTCTATCAATCTTGACTGATTGGACTGATGAAGCCACAGTGTGGCGAAGCGTTTTCACGATAACAATACCCAACTGCTACACATGTGTCTCCCTCGTATATTACGACAGAGTCTAGGGAATGGGTGGTACTCAGGTATGGCAGTATGCTATACACGAGAATTATAAAGCGCTAAGGCGAAAAAAAGTGAGGAGACACCTGGTGCACACACAATGTACTCTGATGATAATAATACTACAAAAAATAAACTGAGATGGGCAGAATGTCAACACAACCATAAAGACAGTAAAAGCAGAGGGCGCGCCTCAGCCGCGTCCTCCCTCTCCCGTCTACACCCCTTCAAGCACCTCTACCTACACCCCTTCAAGCACCTGTACCTACACCCTTTCAAGCACCTCTACCTACACCCCTTCAAGCCTGGTTTCTATTCTAACGTGGAAGCTCCAAGAGGTGCTTATTTATAGTCCTGCTGCGAATTTGTTTTGCGATGCTCCTTGTATGGTCCTCAACCCACTGATTTGGAAGACTGGTGCTGCAGATTACCATCGCCGGAGGAAGCCGTGGGTGACGTATATGTAAGTATATATACGTCACCAGGTGTACATATATGTCGACAGGTGTATATATGCATTGCCAGTTATACATATATGTTGCCAGGTGTACACATGAGTCGCAAGGGGTATACGTACATCGACAGGCTTTACCTGTGATCTGTTTCAGGAGTTTTCCTACTCCCTCGGCCCGTCCCTGGGCTAAACTTCCCTTTCGATTGCTTGGTCAACCAGGTTGTTGCTTTTGGGGCCTGCCAACCCACATATCCACCATAACCTGGTTAGTCGGGCACACCATGGAGGTAGTGATATAGTTTCCTCTTGAGGACTTGTACGCTAGTTCCAGTAATATTTCCGATATTTGCTGGTCGTGGGTTGAAGAGTCTAAGACCACGGATGTTGATACAGTGCTTGTGTATTGTGTCCATAGCTCTGCTTTTCACTGTGTTTATTTTACACTACCACATTTCTCACTCTAGTACGTTATTAGGATAGTGTGTAGATGAGGACTAGTCCCTCCAGTATCTTCCACGAGTATATTATCATGTATCTCTTTTATAGTATATATCTTTCTCCTTCTTTCCAGAGAATACATTTCTAGTTTCCCGAGGCGCTCCCAGTAGTTTAAATGCTTTTCTGAATTTATCTCACCTGGTCAGAACTAAACGACGCTGTAAACACTGAGCAGCACTCCAGGTGAGACAGCACAAGTGATCTGAATTATATTACCCTATCATTTTCCTGGCCTTCACTGCATTTGATTTATTGTGTTTTTTTTTAAAACAAAGGTAAGTTCACATTATTATACCCAGGCACAGAGAAAGTTCACATTATTATACCCAGGCATAGAGAAAGTTCACATTATTATACCCAGGCATAGAGAAAGTTCACATTATTATACCCAGGCATAGAGAAAGTTCACATTATTATACCCAGGCATAGAGAAAGTTCACATTATTATACCCAGGCATAGAGAACGTTCACATTATTATATCCAGGCATAGAGAAAGTTCACATTATTATATCCAGGCATAGAGAAAGTTCACATTATTATACCCAGGCATAGAGAAAGTTCACATTATTATACCCAGTCATAGAGAACGTTCACATTATTATACCCAGGCATAGAGAAAGTTCACATTATTATACCCAGGCATAGAGAAAGTTCACATTATTATATCCAGGCATAGAGAAAGTTCACATTATTATACCCAGGCATAGAGAAAGTTCACATTATTATACCCAGTCATAGAGAACGTTCACATTATTATACCCAGTCATAGAGAAAGTTCACATTATTATACCCAGGCATAGAGAAAGTTCACATTATTATACCCAGGCATGAAGAAAGCAGCGAGAAGATAACATGGGTGTGAGGAAACTAAAATCTCCAGTTTTTGCTTTCTTTGTATAATAATAATAATAATAATAATAATAATAATAATAATAATAATAATAATAATAATAATAATAATCTTGGAGAAAAGAGAGATCCAATCACAGGTGAAGAAACAAAATAATCCCCAGGTGGGTCACATGAGGTCCCCTGGTTGTGGGCGGACAGGTGGTTTATCGCAGGTGGCACGAGGGCGGTGAGGACAGTGTGGGCGTGAAGGACAACGAAGGCGTGGAGAAAGCAGCGTGGACAACATGGGCGTGAGGGAACTATAATCTGCAGTCTTTGCTTTCTTCTAATTTCTCACTGTTTCCTTCCTTCCTTCCTCTTACTCCTCACTCCTCTTCCTTCACTCGTTTTCCCTTTAATTACGACCCACAGCAGTCTACCCAGGTACCTATTAACCGCTACTGAACAGGGGATAACAGCTGCATGAGAGACTTGCTCATACATCGCACCTGGCACTGGAATCGAACTCAGGTCCCCTCGGTTGTGAGCCGACTGTTCTACTGTTGTTCTATAGTCTATTCAGGGCACGCAGTGAATGTTTTAATAAGCAGTAACAAATACAGTTGAACATACAACACTTTATAAATACATTCATAGGTTGGTATCAGTTATCATGGAACACTCAAGCAGACCTGTGTAGATCAGACGTTGAGCACTCAAGCAGAACTGTGTAGATCAGACGTTGAACACTCAAGCAGAACTGTGTAGATCAGACGTTGAGCACTCAAGCAGAACTGTGTAGATCAGACGTTGAGCACTCAAGCAGAACTGTGTAGATCAGACGTTGAGCACTCAAGCAGAACTGTGTAGATCAGACGTTGAACACTCAAGCAGAACTGTGTAGATCAGACGTTGAGCACTCAAGCAGAACTGTGTAGATCAGACGTTGAACACTCAAGCAGAACTGTGTAGATCAGACGTTGAGCACTCAAGCAGAACTGTGTAGATCAGACGTTGAACACTCAAGCAGAACTGTGTAGATCAGACGTTGAACACTCAAGCAGAACTGTGTAGATCAGACGTTGAACACTCAAGCAGAACTGTGTAGATCAGACGTTGAGCACTCAAGCAGAACTGTGTAGATCAGACGTTGAACACTCAAGCAGAACTGTGTAGATCAGACGTTGAACACTCAAGCAGAACTGCGTAGATCAGACGTTGAACACTCAAGCAGAACTGTGTAGATCAGACGTTGAACACTCAAGCAGACCTGTGTAGATCAGACGTTGAACACTCAAGCAGAACTGCGTAGATCAGACGTTGAACACTCAAGCAGAACTGTGTAGATCAGACGTTGAACACTCAAGCAGAACTGCGTAGATCAGACGTTGAACACTCAAGCAGACCTGTGTAGATCAAACGTTGAACACTCAAGCAGAACTGTGTAGATCAGACGTTGAACACTCAAGCAGAACTGTGTAGATCAGACGTTGAACACTCAAGCAGACCTGTGTAGATCAGACGTTGAACACTCAAGCAGAACTGTGTAGATCAGACGTTGAACACTCAAGCAGACCTGTGTAGATCAGACGTTGAACACTCAAGCAGAACTGTGTAGATCAGACGTTGAACACTCAAGCAGAACTGCGTAGATCAGACGTTGAACACTCAAGCAGAACTGCGTAGATCAGACGTGGAACACTCAAGCAGAACTGTGTAGATCAGACGTAGAACACTCAAGCAGAACTGCGTAGATCAGACGTGGAATACTCAAGCAGAACTGCGTAGATCAGACGTGGAACACTCAAGCAGAACTGTGTAGATCAGACGTGGAACACTCAAGCAGAACTGCGTAGATCAGACGTGGAACACTCAAGCAGAACTGTGTAGATCAGACGTGGAACACTCAAGCAGAACTGCGTAGATCAGACGTGGAACACTCAAGCAGAACTGCGTAGATCAGACGTGGAACACTCAAGCAGAACTGTGTAGATCAGACGTGGAACACTCAAGCAGAACTGTGTAGATCAGACGTGGAACACTCAAGCAGAACTGTGTAGATCAGACGTGGAACACTCAAGCAGAACTGCGTAGATCAGACGTGGAACACTCAAGCAGAACTGTGTAGATCAGACGTGGAACACTCAAGCAGAACTGTGTAGATCAGACGTGGAACACTCAAGCAGAACTGTGTAGATCAGACGTGGAACACTCAAGCAGAACTGTGTAGATCAGACGTGGAACACTCAAGCAGAACTGTGTAGATCAGACGTGGAACACTCAAGCAGAACTGTGTAGATCAGACGTGGAACACTCAAGCAGAACTGCGTAGATCAGACGTGGAACACTCAAGCAGAACTGCGTAGATCAGACGTGGAACACTCAAGCAGAACTGTGTAGATCAGACGTAGAACACTCAAGCAGAACTGCGTAGATCAGACGTGGAATACTCAAGCAGAACTGCGTAGATCAGACGTGGAACACTCAAGCAGAACTGTGTAGATCAGACGTGGAACACTCAAGCAGAACTGTGTAGATCAGACGTGGAATACTCAAGCAGAACTGCGTAGATCAGACGTGGAACA
>NC_091292.1:95517956-95535456 GCF_038502225.1 Cherax quadricarinatus
AGTTTCACAGAGTTATGTTCAATGTAGCAGTAGCTATGCTAGGTGGCGGAAGATAGTTATAGTAAAGTTAGATATGTTTCTCCTTCCTATAAAATCCTCATACTTTTTGTTTTTCTATGTATCAATTGGTGTTTCTTAGTTTATTCTGCAGTGTGCTGGAAGGAGTAGGAAGAGTGCCCTCTGCTTTACTATCCCTACATCATATGTCGTAATAATACTTATAGCATTGTCGTGATTTCTGATTTTAATCCATTCAAAAGATAACCTCGGTGCAGAACAGGCCATGAAGGGGTAACTGAACCAAGTGAAACACAAAATACACCCATTCATGAAGTCTTCACAGGTAGCAAGACAAAGCTATGAAATGTTGACAAATTGGAATAAACCTCAAGAGATTTCCCCGTCTTCAGTATTTTCATATTGGTTGCACAGTCTTGACTCGTCCCAGGGACTCCCACCTAAGTTCCGGGTCACGAGAGAACACTTCAACTTTGATTAAACCTGCGGTTACAATCTGTTTCTCTCCTCCCGTTTATCTCCCGTTGAGAATAATTTTCTGAAAGGACATCGGATTGGAGCAGAGAAGAGGGGAAGGAGGAGGAGGAGGAGGAGGAGGAGGAGGGTAGACACGGGTCAAGGGACACAAGCACAAGGTTCAACAAGTGTCACAAGAATGAAGTATAAAAACAATGAGAGTCGTGAGAGTATGATTTGCCAGAGTTCGCAGCTTCAAGGAAGTAACAGAGATAAACAATGTTGATAATTGTTTCAATGTTTTTACTCACGATTACCGAGTAGCAGTTCTTTATAACAAGAGTGTTGTGTTTATGGGTGTATAACAAGAGTGATTTAGACACATGTGCAACAGTTGAGTATCTTTACTTACGAAACGTTTCGCCTACACAGCAGGCTTCTTCAGTCAAATAAAGAGGGAGTAGCAGTAGTGAAATAAAGATGGAGTGATCAGTGGTCTGGAACGATATCGTTCCAGATCATGGAGCTGAACTCTTCTCCAAGCTGAGGGACTGACCACCTCATATATTTTTCTCCAAGGTTGATGGACTGATTACATCATCTTTATTTCACTACTACTGCTGCCTCTGTATCTGACTGAAGAAGCCTACTCTGTAGGCGAAACGTTTCATCAATTAAGATACCCAACTGTTGCACATGTGTCTTAATCTTCAACCTGTCGGTATTTTATACTATTTTCAACATACAACAAAAGTGTTATGTTAATGGAAATATAACAAACGTGTTCTGTTTTTGGATATATAACGAAAAAGTTGTGTTTATGGGTATATAACAAGTGTGTAGTGTTAATGGGTATAGAGACACAACATACATTATAAGCTCTGATGACAACAATCTTACTCCCTCAGTGTACAGCTTTATCTAGTCAATGAGCAAAAATTGGTCGCAATAAGAGTTTGTTCTGTATACTGCGTGTTTAGATGGGCACCTGTGTGCACTACGCCTCTACGTCCAGTTATTACGATTAATGGTTGTGATCATAACTATGATTTTTAAAGAGGTGGAACGGTAAGCCAGCGGAATTCCTCGGCCAGATGACCAAAAGCCCCGGCTGTGGGTCATGACTAAGACCCGCGTCAGGAAACACTTGTCCTGTTTCCTGACAAACATTTTACATCCAGGTGTCTTAATATCAACATTAGTGGGAGTTTATTCTTGCTATTCGAGTAATGTTTTAGTGATTCACACAAAAGCTGTGTCAACATCATCCACGTACCTTAAACAGCCGAAAAACTTTTCACTCGGGCTATTTATTTTACAAGCGCCATGTAAATACAACGAAGTGTCGAATCATCGTCAAAAACTCTCCGTAACAGTAAGAAATTTTAGGGGAATCTGAGACGTAAAATTTATGAAGGAAGAATGAAAAGGCACAACAATACCGTGAGTGGAACAATACCTGGACTATACCTGGAGAGGGTTTCGGGGGTCAACGCCCCCGCGGCCCGGTCTGAAGCCAGGCCTCAAATAACCTGCACAACGTTTCGGTCTGTCATGGACCATTCACAAGTCACACAGGTCAAAAGCTTTTCTCCCTCTCCCACGAAGGAAAACAAAGATCACAAGTGATTACACCGTCATCAACACACATTAATATAAGTTTTATGAGCGAGCCTGATGGCGGTCACATGAATACTGACTCTTGTGCAACAATTGGGTATCTTTATTCTGGAAGCGTTTCGCCAGCCAGTGGTTTCTTCAGTCCAATGCTGAGAAAGATGGGAGAAACCACTGGCTGGCGAAGTGTTTCTAGAACAAAGATACCCGAATGTTGCACGTGTCTCATTTATCAACAGTACTGTATAGGAGGTAATGTTAAAGTGGTGCGTTCCATAAACCATTTTCCCGCGCGCGCCACCAACCATTTTCCCGCGCGCGCCACCAACCATTTTCCCCCGCGCGCCACCAACCATTTTCCCGCGCGCGCCACCAACCATTTTCCCGCGCGCCAGCAATCATTTCCCGCGCGCGCGCCATCAATTAACTTGAAAAATTGCGCACTTACACCGCAATTACCTGCACAACGACTCTTATGAGAGAGGGTAAACAACCCGCACTTTCTGTTTAGGACAGAAACATTGCACCACGAGGTGAGGAAGATGCAATGTGAAATATACACAAAACAGTACGAGAACCATCCTGCCTTAACTACTAAAATAGACACCTGGGTTTCAAGTGTGAAATGTGACTCTGTACGAAAACTTCAACAAGTGCGACCACCATGACGTAACAGCGCTCAAAATGTGTACAAAATGAATAGATAGAACTTGAAGAGTAACAGTAAAGAGAGTGAAATAGGAAGTTGTTCCCTGAGGCACAGTGCTCACCCCATTTCTCTTTCTCATTCTCGTATCTGACATAGACGGGGACATAAACCATAACACTGTACCATCCTTTGCAGACCATACTAGAATCTGTATGAGAATGTCATCCATAGAAGCCACAGCGAACCTCAAGGCTGATATAAACCAAGTCTTCCAGTGACAACAATATGATGTTCGACGAGGACAAATTTTAGTTACTACACAGTGAAAAAACTGAGGACATAAAGACTGGAACAGTTAGAAGCTCTCCCGTTCAAGGAGCACAACAATGTCATCATCGTAACTGCAATGGAAATAATCAGATGGATAACTAGAACTTTCAAAACAAGAGATGACAATCCAGTGATGACACTCTTCAGGCCGCTCGTTCTCTCTAGGCTGGGTATTGCTGTGTACTAACAGCCCTCTACAAGGCAGACAAAACTGTATTATTATTATTATAATCAAAAAGAAGCGCTAAGCCACAAGGGCTATACAGCAGACAAAACTGCAAAACTGGAAAATGTACAGAGAACCTTCACTGCTCGTATAAATTCAGTCAAGCACCAAAATTACTGGAAGTACTTGAAGTCCCTCGAGCTGTACTCCTTAGAACGTAGGCTAGAAAGATACAACATAATCTACACTTGGAAAATTATGGAGGGATTGATCCCAAGCCTGCATACCGAAATCATTCCATATGAATGTAATAGGCTTCGCAGACACTGCACGATACCTCAAATGAAAAGCAGGGAAGCGATAAATACATTAAGAGAAAACTCAATAAGTGTAAGGGGACCAAGACTCTTCAACACTCCCTCTCCATGCATATAAGGAGTTACCATACGATCACTAGCTGTTTTCAAAAGGGAATTTGATAATTACCTCAAGGCACTTCCTGATCAGCTAGGGTGTGGTGCATACGTTGGTGAGCATGTGGGTGGCACCATCAGCCGGTTGATGAGGTCAATATCCTTTCTAAATCTAAATTTCTCTAACTAAAATCCATTGGTGTGAGTCCTCTTTTGATTAGATATTTTCAACAATCTATTTATATCCCCTTCATTTATGTATATTTTCCATTTCTACACTTCAATCATATCTTCAGTAATTCTACACCTTCACGGGAAGTGCAGATTCAGGGTCTTCAATCTTCGTAGGAAATGTTTCTGGTACATGGAAACAACTTCGTCGTCCTACTTTGTATATTTTCCAATGCATTTACATCCATGCTGTAATATGGAGACCAGATATAAACACCATAATCTAAATGAGGCTTAACTCAAGACATATAAAGTTCAAGTATAACCTTAAGACTTTTATTATTTACACTTCATAATGTGAAACAAAGAGTTCTATTGGCTTTACTGCGAACACTTATGCTTTTAAGTGAAATACTTATTTTCCTTTCCTAGGATTATAATCTTACACTTGTCTGCAATGAACTGCATCTGCTACATCTCTGACCACAGCATCAACCCATCTAGGTCATCCTCGAGCCTTCTAGTCTCCACATCACAAATTATCCGACGGCCAATTTTAATGTCATGTAAATTTCTCTCGATGTTTTCTCCTCATCTGTGTCATCTATACCATGCATGTTTACCTGGAGTTTACCTGGAGAGAGTTCCGGGGGTCAACGCCCCCGCGGCCCGGTCTGTGACCAGTGCCGCTACTTCATCCATCAGTCTCCAGGATGAAACCTTATCAAAGGTTTTACACAATATGCACAATATCTTACTCTTCATGAATATGGTAATGGTATACAATACCAACAAGTTGACAAAACACATGTGCAACAGTTAGGTATCTTTATTCCGGAATAAAGATACCTAACTGCTGCATATGTGTCATTCCGGAATAAAGATACCTAACTGCTGCACATGTGTCATTCCGGAATAAAGATACCTAACTGCTGCACATGTGTCATTCCGGAATAAAGATACCTAACTGCTGCACATGTGTCATTCCGGAATAAAGATACCTAACTGCTGCACATGTGTCATTCCGGAATAAAGATACCTAACTGCTGTACATGTGTCATTCCGGAATAAAGATACCTAACTGCTGCACATGTGTCATTCCGGAATAAAGATACCTAACTGCTGCACATGTGTCATTCCGGAATAAAGATACCTCACTGTCATTCCGGAATAAAGATACCTACCTGCTGAACATGTGTCATTCCGGAATAAAGATACCTAACTGCTGTACATGTGTCATTCCGGAATAAAGATACCTAACTGCTGCACATGTGTCATTCCGGAATAAAGATACCTAACTGCTGCACATGTGTCATTCCGGAATAAAGATACCTAACTGCTGCACATGTGTCATTCCGGAATAAAGATACCTAACTGCTGAACATGTGTCATTCCGGAATAAAGATACCTAACTGCTGTACATGTGTCATTCCGGAATAAAGATACCTAACTGCTGCACATGTGTCATTCCGGAATAAAGATACCTAACTGCTGCACATGTGTCATTCCGGAATAAAGATACCTAACTGCTGTACATGTGTCATTCCGGAATAAAGATACCTAACTGCTGCATATGTGTCATTCCGGAATAAAGATACCTAATTGCTGTACATGTGTCATTCCGGAATAAAGATACCTAACTGCTGTACATGTGTCTTATCATTGTATTCTTTGTTTTTTCTACTGCCTCAAATACCTTAGTTAAAAGTAGTCAATACATAGGTAAGGAATTACACAATGGGACACACGATACAAATAAAATTCCACGGTCAGCAGAAATGGAAAGAACTAACAAAGAAGAACGAAAGAAGGAATTAAAAAGCTAAGTAAAATAAGATAACAAAGACTATGGAAGAAAGAGATGGGGAAAAAAATTCCTACTCAAACCTCATTTTCACCTTCCATGTCGGAAATTTTGACCACAGTCGGCCCGGGTTGTTATTTACACGTGATTACCCCCGCCTGCCCTTCACCTAATTACCCGAGAAACACCAAAGGATGAACGCAAAAGACTTGGACCCAATTTCCGAGACGAACAGCGAACAAAAGGAAGCAGAGGTTGATAGTGTTTGTACTCACCAGAACACCTACACAACACTAACGAAGAGGTATGACTGTCTTATTTTCTACCCACAAAGAGAAGGAGGGTGGTGTTTGAGGGAAGAAACACTCTTACCCCCCCCCCCCCCCCCCGAAAAAAAAGAGTACCACTTTTCTACGCCACAATGTACTTGTCATATGTCTGTATACCTGTCATATTCCACACAGTGTAGCTGTCGTAAGTCACAGTGTATCACTATTATATGTCAGAATCTCTCAAGATCCTAGGGGAACCTAGAGTATGTTAGATCTGACTTACCCTCAGTCTAGCCCATTACCAGGTCTGACACTAGTAACCATTGTAGAGGCTTACAAAGATGAGAAAAATCTCATGTATATGCGCGGTATATGTACGCTCTTACCTGTACTCCTTCACGTCCAATATGGCCGACAAATAGCCTGTGACGTCACATGAAAAATGTTCAATAAAGGTCATATGACTTGGACAGAGAGAGGGAAGACCGGAAACAGAGTACCATTTAAGAAGAGAGCAGCTATAAATGTAAGGCAAACAATATACTGGATAAGTGAAACAACAGTGCAACATTTGGGTATATTCTTATAACGTTTCGCCACACAGTGGCTTCTTCAGTCCAATGTAGAGCAAGGTGGAAGATGAGGAGGAGTTTAAGGGACACGTAAGTTCAATTGTCTTCTAATAACATGTTCATTTTTCCCACTATAATCTATCTTGTCCATAATTACTATCACATTTGCTTTGTTTCGTAAGATGAAGTCCAGGATCTTTCCTTAATTCATGGTATAACTTAACAAATCTTTGAGGACAATTATGTTGTAGAGGTGTGAGCTTCTCAGACATCTCCAACACATAGAAGCCCACCACACACTCCACCACAGCAGCAACCGCACACTTCACCACAGCAGCCCCCACACACTCCACCACAGCAGCCTCCGCACACTCCACCACAGCAGCAACCGCACACTTTACCACAGCAGCCCCCACACACTCCACCACAGCAGCCTCCGCACACTCCACCACAGCAGCCCCCGCACACTCCACCACAGCAGCCCCCACACACTCCACCACAGCAGCAACCGCACACTCCACCACAGCAGCCTCCGCACACTCCACCACAGCAGCCTCCGCACACTCCACCACAGCAGCCCCCGCACACTCCACCACAGCAGCCCACCACACTCCACCACAGCAGCCCCCGCACACTCCACCACAGCAGCCCCCGCACACTCCACCACAGCAGCCCACCACACTCCACCACAGCAGCCCCCGCACACTCCACCACAGCAGCCCACCACACTCCACCACAGCAGCCCCCGCACACTCCACCACAGCAGCCCCCACACACTCCACCACAGCAGCCTCCGCACACTCCACCACAGCAGCCCCCGCACACTCCACCACAGCAGCCCACCACACTCCACCACAGCAGCCCCCGCACACTCCACCACAGCAGCCCCCGCACACTCCACCACAGCAGCCCCCGCACACTCCACCACAGCAGCCTCCGCACACTCCACCACAGCAGCCACCGCACACTCCACCACAGCAGCCCCCGCACACTCCACCACAGCAGCCCCCGCACACTCCACCACAGCAGCCCCCGCACACTCCACCACAGCAGCCTCCGCACACTCCCCCACAGCAGCCCCCGCACACTCCACCACAGCAGCCCCCGCACACTCCACCACAGCAGCCCCCGCACACTCCACCACAGCAGCACCCGCACTCTCCACCACAGCAGCCCCCGCACACTCCACCACAGCAGCCCCCTCACACTCCACCACAGCAGCCCCCGCACACTCCACCACAACAGCCCCGACACTCCACCATAGCAACCCCCAAACTCCATCATAGCAGCCCACACACACTCCATCATAGCAACCCCTCCCTCCACCATAGCAGCCTCCACACACTCCATCACAGCAGCCCCGGCACTCCACTACAGCAGCCCCCAAACTTCATCAAAGCAGCCCACACACTCCGCCACAGCAGCCCACACACTCCATCATACCAGCCCCCACATTCCACCATAGCAGCCCCCACACACTTCATCACAGCAGTCCCCCACACATTCCATCACAACACCTAACCCCGCATACAATATACACAAGCAACACCATAACTCTAAGTAATATATAGCCGTCCTGCTCCACTTCTGGTTAGTGTGACTTTGTAAATGGTCCAAGTCGGACCGAAACGTCGTCGTAAGCTTCTCTCTTTTATGTGCGGGTTATTTGTGTATCGTTCCAGTCACGGTATTGTGCCTTTTTTGTTATCTAAGTAATACTGTCCTCTACTTCCAACTGAAAGTGTAAGAACATCAACCTGAGCCTCGTAAACACACACACACACACACACACACACACACACACACACACACACACACACTCAAACAATACACTGTTCTGAATCTTTTCACCGCCTTAAAATCTAATTGGAAAACAAACAGAGGATATTACAACGTAGAGACACAATTAAGGTAATATAAACACTTCAATGTGCAAAGTTAGAGAACTGAAACAAAAACAAACAAACAATGCAAGTATAATTACATCCCGCTTATCACCACTTTATACAACAAAAACAACTCTTCTGAACAATAAGAAAAAAAGCGAGAGTTAGTTACTATGATTTGTAGATAAATGGTCCAGAGAACCGACAAGTTGATAAATTAAGACACATGTGCAGCACTTGGGTATCTTCATTGAGGAAACGTTGCGCTACACAGCGGCTTCATCATCAGACTGATTACATCGACTCAAGACTGAGTGACTGATTACCGCAGGCGAGAGAGATATATCATAATCTACACTTGGAAGATCCTGGAGGGACTGGTTCCTAATCTGCACACAGAAGTCACTCCCTACGAAAGCAAAAGACTTGGTAGGCGATGCAAAATACGCCTAGTGAAAAGTAAGGGCGTCACTGGTACACTAAGAGAAAACACAATAAGTGTCCGGGGCCCAAGACTGTTCAACAGCCTCCCACCAACCATAAGGGGAATTACCAATAGACCCCTGGTTGTCTTCAAGAGGGAGCTGGACAGATACCTAAAGTCAGTGCCGGATCAGCCGGGCTGTGGTTCGTACGTTGGACTACGTGCGGCCAGCAGTAACAGCCTGGTTGCTCAAGCCCGGATCCACCAGGAGGCCTGGTCATGAACCGGGCCACGGGGGAGTTGATCCCCGGAATTCCCTCCAGGTAGGCTCCAGGTAGACCTCAATCTCCTGGTCTTCACCATTCTTCTCTGTATTGGACTGATGAAGCCAGGCGAAACGTTACCACATTAATGATACCCAAATGTTGGACACGTGTCTATGTTACTACGTAGGATTTCCTTGTCACGGATGACACGAAAAAAAAAACTAAGGAAATTATAAATTCGTCTTCGCACACAAACACCCGTAAGGTCGTCTTATGCAGCATCTTGATAGAAGGAACCTGGTTATTACTCTCTTCATTACATACGTGATAAACGAGTCTTAAGGTTATAAATCAAATTTAAATATCCTTGGTAAGGCCTCATTTAGATTATGCTGCTCAGTTCTGGTCTCCACATTACTGAGTAGACCATTTTACCATATACTGTTAGTTCCTATAGCAGATAAGAGTGCTGAGACAGTAGCTAAAGCGTTTAAGGACAGCATAATCTGCAGGTATACTATTCCTAAGTCCGTAGTGACAGAAAATATGAAAGTAAGAGTGACGAAGTTATTTCAGTGTATCAGAAACCCTTCCTACCAAGACAGGCTGAGGACACTAATCCTGCACTCACCGGAAACACGCACAGTTAGGGAAGATTAGAAGTGTATACACAAACCTGCTGGAAAGTACTGAAGCGTGTACCCAGACCTAGTGAAAAGTATGGAAGTGTATATATAGACCTACTGAAAAGTACAGAAGTGTATATACTGACATACTGGAAAGTATAGAAGTGTATATACAGACCTGCTGGAAAGTATTAAAGTGTATATAATGATTACAGAAGAAGCTCGTTACAAGAGACCACCTTCACTATATTACAGCACTCCCCCGAGGACCATCCGACGGCAATAACAACCTCACAAATAATCACACGTCAGTTCGTGTGAAATCACTAAATTTGGAGTCAATTTAGGCTTTTATTGAGGCACAAATGGCTGGTGATTCACAACAATCTCCGTGCAGTGAAAGGTAACACCAGAACAACCCTAGTGTCGTCGCCAACAGTAATATTTCTTTAATAACATCATGCGAGTTTCGTAAGGGTTATTATCCAGCATGTTCTTAGAGTGTCACTTAAAACTGAACTGTGAACCCAGTTGTAGAAGATGGGTACACCCGACCCAGGCGGGCAACAGCACTACCCTCTCTACTTATCACCATGTAGATAAATGGTTCAGAGAACCGATACGTTGATAAATTAAACACATATGCAACACTTGGGTATCTTTACTGTGGAAATGTTTCGCCACACAGTGGCTTCATCAGTCCAAGAATAATGGTTGAAGATCAGAAAGCGTTTGAGGTAAACAGATTGATGGACTGATTACATCGACTCCAGGCTGAAGAGGGACTGATTACCTCAAACTCCTTCTGATCTTCAACCATTATTCTTTGTACTGGACTGATGAAGCCACTGTCTGGCTAAACGTTTCCACAATAAAGAGACCAAAGTGTAGCACATGCGTCTAGTTTATCAACGTCACCAGCACAACATGGTACACCGGAGCCTCGTGTCAACACTCTCACATAAATATCCATCACTCGCTGTACAATGTTAACACTATCAGTTTGCTCACTTCCTCTTCTCTTGTTTTGTTTACACGATCATAAAAAAGTGTGTGGAAGAGTAAGTTAACAGCTTGATAAACTTTAAGCTTAATTAACAGCCTGATGAACTTAGAGCTTAATTAAATTTATTTGCAGTTTATTAGCTGTAGAGGTAAAAATTATTATTTTCGAGAGTGAAGCTTAATATAAATGTTTACTCACTTAAATCACCTAATTGTGGTTGCAGGGGTCGAGTTATAGCTCCTGGTCCCGCCTCTTCACTGGTCGTTACTAGATCCACTCTCTCCCTGCTCCATGAGCTATGTCATACCTCTTCTTAAAGCTCTGTATTGATCCTGCCTCCACTACATCACTCTCCAAACTGTTCCACTTCCTGACAACTCTGTGACGGAAGAAATACTTCCTAACATTCCTGTGACTCATCTGAGTCTTCAACTTCCAATTGCGTGTATCAGAAGCAGCAATCTAAGCCAGTATCAGCCACACAGGTAAAGCCACCGACGTGACCAGTAAGAAGAGACATTCTAAGCCAGTTTAGGTAACACAGGTAAACCCACCGGCATAATTTGCACAACAGAGACTAACCCCGAGGCTTCATCCGTCTGTGAAAACACTGACTTGAAAAAATACAAACACACACACACCCACACACACACACACACACACACACACACACACACACACACACACACACACACACACACACACACACACACACACATATATATATATATATATATATATATATATATATATATATATATATATATATATATATAAGAGAGAGAGAGAGAAAGGTACGTCACTATTAAGCAGTGTGCTGGAGTTAAATATTGTATAAAAAATGCTCCATAGTTCCGGGATTATTCTGAAACCGGACGTGTATTATTCCTGGTCAGGCAGAGTGGCCAGGAGAGAGGAGAGTGAGGTCTGAGAGTGTCAGTTTATGGAGTGCAGCTCCTGCAGTAACATGTCCTAATACTTCACGGTTTGTTTGGTAGAGATGCTTTTTTTTTATATATATACCATAGGTTATTTTGTTTGTGTTTAAGTGCTCTCATGTTTCCCTGTAAGGTCCTAGTGTGCAGAGGCCTGCTTAAGTTTTGGGAGAGTACTCATTTGGTGTTTTAGCCTGCTGGCTGACACACCGTCAGAAAGGAGGGGGGGGGGGAAGGTGTCATGGAGCCTCCCTGTTTATAAATGTTGATAAAGTGGATCCTCGAATTTCATCATCCCTTTTCTGTATGTAGAACTATAGTTATTCTCTTTAAAATGTATTTTTTGATAGCATTTCCAATAAGAAATAATGTAAATCCAATTAATCCATTCCAGACACCCAAAAATATTAACAAAAAAAAAATACATTTTATAGAGAATATAATTTTAAATACACAAAAGGGATGATAAAATTCGAGGGTCTACTGTATTTTGATAACTAGTAGCAGTGTGCTAGTGAAGTAATGTGAGTACTGGAGTGTGGTGATTGTAGGTTGTAGTAAAGTAGATTGTAGGTTGTATGTATTTACTTTTAATATATATTTATATTTTTGTATACGTGAGTTTTTGTGTCTCCTCATAATAAAATGACCATTTAAATTTATGCTTCATAATTTGTATGAAGGTTTATGCTGGCCCTAGAATGGTTTCTTTTTCTGTTTTAAATAATATAAATGCTCCTAGACAGGTAGGTCATTTACCCATTAAGAACCAGGACTTTTTAGTTACGTTGCGTTACGCAGTCGAAAAAGTCTTAAGTCACTTGTACGTACTGACAACACTAGTAGTTATACAGGTATGTGATAATAGTACGTACTGACAACACTAGCAGTTATACAGGTACGTGATAATAGTACGTACTGACAATACTAGTAGTTATACAGGTACGTCATGATAATACGTACTGACAACACCAGTAGTTATACAGGTACGTCATAATAGTACGTACTGACAAGTAGTAACGTAAGGAAACAATCACAACACCACACAAAAGCTAGAGTTAGTTTATCACCCTATTACTGATACAGTAGTATAAATATAGTTACCCACGAGACAGTGAGCAAAGTTACGTCTCTCTCTCTCACTTTCTGTCTCTGTGATTGTTTACGGTTAAGCCTGATGGGCGTGTGACCATGTAACCGGGCTCGTGGGAGTGTACCCTGGGCGTGTGGGCGTGGGTGTGGTCCTTGGGCACTGGTGAGCGGTGTGTAATATCAAGATAACACACCCGAGGCCTCACACACACACACACACACACACACACACACACACACACACACACACACACACACGACACAATTGCCCCCAAAAAAGATAGAAAATAAGGGAAATGAAACCCCCAGGATTGACTCTAGTGGACAAACAGGCTGCAAGTGAACTACAGACTTGTGGTCCCTGACAATAATACCACTGATCAAAGTCCTGAAACACTCAACTGTTTTCGTGAACGATAAGCAGCATGCATTTAAAGGGGCAAACCTTTAAATGCATGACAGTATCGAATTCAGGGTGGACTGCATGTTCTTGGACTGTATGAAGGAACTTGACATTGTATCGCTCGGTAAACTTGATCCGTAAATCAGACAAGGAGAGAGGAACAACGGGAAAGTAATTACAGTGAGATAAAATGACTGGAAGGTTAAATTATGACAATTATAACAGAAAGAAGCTCACGGTTGAACAAATTTTAATTAGAGAAAGCTTCACTCATTAACTTGAAAAGAGCTTAGCCATGAGCGAAACGTTGTGTAATATAGTACCCCCTGTGCTCTGTGTTTGTATCACTGGTGAAAGTTACGTCACGTGTGACCAGTGGGGCCCCACAAGGATCGGTTCTGCGACCCATAATAATAATAATAATAATAATAATAATAATTTCTTATACATAATGTAGTAATATGTTAAGTGAACATAGGTAAGATATATATATATATATATATATATATATATATATATATATATATATATATATATATATATATATATATATATATATATATATATATATCGTTTTTGATAGTGGTGATCATTAATGAATTAGTAAAGTTTCACTTGTATATTGAATGGAGTAGTTTCTGGGGGTTACGGAGCCCCGGTCCCAGACCAGTCATCCTGGTTTTTGGCCTGATCTATGAAGTTGTTAGTGTCTGCCGCCTGCAATCCAACGTATGCACGACAACCCGGCTGATCAGGAACTGATTTGAGGAATCTGTGGAGTTCCCTCTTGAAGAGAGCTAGGGGTGTGTTGGTGATTCCCCCTTATATATGATTGGAGGGTGATGAAAAGTCGTGGTCCCTTTACACTTACTGAGTTCTTTCTCAGTTTACTCATCGCTCACCTGCTTTTCACCTGAGGGATCTAACACTATTTGTCAAGCCTCTTGTGTTCATAAGTAGTAATTTCAATGTGCAGGTTTGGGACCAATCCTTCAGTACCTTCCAGGTGTAGATTATCATGCACCTTTCTTGCCTACATTCTAATTAGTACAGTTCTAGGGATTTAAAGAACTCTCAGTACTTTAGGTGTGAAGAGGTGAAGATTCTCTGTACATTTTCCAGTTCTGCAGTTCCTCCTGTCTTGAATGAGGTTGTTAGTACACAACAATATTCCAGCCTAGAGAGAACAAGTGACCTGAAGAGTGTCATAATTGGCTTGACATCTCTTGATGAAAAGTTCTCGTTATACAACCTGTCATTTTCCTTACTGTTTTGATAATAACTCCCAGGTCTCACACATTAGCCTTGCCCTCTATTGAGTGATATGCGTCTGTCTTGTACTCTGATCTGGTTTTTATTTCTTCAGTCCATCCGCGACGTAGCAACTGAAATTTGTCCTCAATGAACACATTCTTATCATGGTCCTTTGGGTGGTATCACCTGTGTTTCTTTTAGATACTATTCTCACAAATTCTAGTATCGATTTATGTTCTGTGCTTCGGGGAACAGATTGTTTTCCACTGTAGCAGCCCCTGGTTTCCCGCTGTGTTCAGTCATTCAGGAAGTTAAATATCCATCTACCCACCTTTCCAGCTATTCCTTTTGAACGAATTTTGTGAATAATCACCTCATGGTTGCAATTGTCAAAGCCCTTTGCAACGTCTGAGTTCACAATATCTGCATTTTGCCTGTCTCCCTGTGTATCCAGGACCATGTCGTAATGTTTCTGCAATTGCGAGGCAGAAACGACCTGTTCTGAACCCACGTTGACCCGAGTTCCGTAATTGCTGTGAGTCCATGTGACTGGCAGCCTCACTTCTTAAAACCCTTTCAAAAATTTTGATAATGAGGGACGTCAACCCTATCAGTCTATAGTCTTCTGCAGTTGTTTTACCGCCACCTTCCTGGAGTGGGGCAATATCTGTGGTCAGTAATAATTTTAGAATTACCGACAAAATATGACATTTTATTGTGGCAACGTTTCGCTCTCCAATAGCTTTGTCAAGATGTCACAAACAATACAAAGACACAGAGGGTATATATAGATATTAGAATAAGGTGCCATTTTGATACCTATATATACAATAAAATGTCACGTTAGTTGTATCTGTGTCCATTTACCTAACAATATTTTTTAAAGACTGTGGGATGACTCAAATGTCCAGTCTCCTTCTCCATAGAATATTTAAGGAACCTGATAAAGGCTTCTTGCAGTTCTTGATGAATACGAAATTTGACGAGTGAGGGCAGAGTGCATGGTCGTGTAGACAGTGGCTTCTTGGAGGTCAAGTGAGGTCAGAGTTATATTAGGGATTACGAAGATGTCTGTAAGCGTTTTGAGCTCTCTCATGAAGTTGAGTAACATCATACACAGCTTCAAGAGCAAGTACGGCTGGGATCCGGAGGTTAAGAATCAGTAACACCAGTCGTTAGTGGTTGATAGACAGGGCCAGGGGCAGAGGTTCGACCCCCTTACAAACACAACTAGGTGAGTACAAAGGAGTACAACTACGTGAGTACAAAGGAGTACAACTAGGTGAGTACAAAGGAAAACAACTAGGTGAGTACAAAGGAGTACAACTAGGTGAGTACAACTAGGTGATCAAAACTGGGTGAGTAAAACCCCTGTTTTCCTGCTCCCTCACCTACCCCTTCTATTCCCCCCTCTCACCTTCGTTTCCCCCCACCCTCTTCCACTTTCCTTAGCCCTTCCCTCCTTAAACTCTCCTCTGCACCACCTACACTGCTTGTCACTACCCTAGGTGTCCAAGGTGAGGCACTTTTCACCTGATTATCACCTTGCCCACTCTTCCTTCTCCTCTTTTCTTTATTCTCTTCTATCTTATTTCCCGCTCCTTCTTTCTCTTCCTTTCTTGGGCATCCGTCATTTCCATCCTGTTCAACCTGCTTCTCATTTTCCCCAAGCATCTCTCTCTCTCTCTCTCTCTCTCTCTCTGCCCTCAGATCTTTTTCCTCCTTGTACGCTTCATCACATTCTCTTCCCTCCCTTTCTCTTTCTGATTGCCTCACTCCCTCCTCAACGCTCCCTCCTACCTACCTTCCTCTTCTCTATCATATATATATATATATATATATATATATATATATATATATATATATATATATATATATATATATATATATATATATATCCCTGTGCAACTCCCTTGCTCTTCTTGGAACTAATTAATGCTGCTGCTGCAGTACAATTTCTAGGTTATATATGAAAAGAAAAACATCCTTTCAAAGTCCTGTCATCATTTTATCCCAGCCAGTCATTCAGCCAGGCAGCCAGTCATTCAGCCAGGCAGCCAGCCAGGCAGGCAGCCAGGCAGGCAGCCAGGCAGGCAGTCAGTCAGCCAGGCACCCAGCCAGGCAGGCAGCCAGTCAGCCAGGCAACCAGCCAGGCAGCCAGCCAGGCAGGCAGCCAGGCAGGCAGCCAGGCAGGCAGTCAGTCAGCCAGGCAGCCAGCCAGGCAGGAAGCCAGCCAGGCAGCCAGGCAACCAGCCAGGCAGCCAGCCAGGCAGCCAGGCACCCAGCCAGGCAGGCAGCCAGTCAGTCAGCCAGGCAGGCAGCCAGGCAGGCAGCCAGGCAGGCAGTCAGTCAGCCAGGCACCCAGCCAGGCAGGCAGCCAGCCAGGCAGCCAGGCAACCAGCCAGGCAGCCAGCCAGGCAGGCAGCCAGGCAGGCAGCCAGGCAGGCAGTCAGTCAGCCAGGCAGCCAGCCAGGCAGGCAGCCAGTCAGTCAGCCAGGCAGCCAGCCAGGCAGGCAGCCAGCCAGGCAGCCAGGCAGCCAGCCAGGCAGGCAGCCAGTCAGCCAGGCAACCAGCCAGGCAGGCAGCCAGCCAGGCAGCCAGTCAGCCAGGCAACCAGCCAGGCAGGCAGCCAGGCAGCCAGCCAGGCAGGCAGCCAGTCAGCCAGGCAACCAGCCAGCCAGGTAGGCACTCATATAAGTTATTCATTTACTCATTTCACTCAGTTGGTTATTCACTCGTTATTTCATTCTCTTGTTTATTCACTCCCTTATTCTTCTATCTTACAGTGCACTGCCTTCATTCACTCACTCACTCACTCCTATATTCATTCACTGAATCATTTCCTCGTTAACACATAATTTAACCTTGCTTATCTCTCTCTCTCTCTCTCTCTCTCTCTCTCTCTCTCTCTCTCTCTCTCTCTCTCTCTCTCTCTCTCTCTCTCTCTCTCTCTCTCTCTCTCTCTCTCTCTCTCTCCCTCTCTTGAACCGGTCTTAAGGGTACGCTCAGAACCTCCCTGGACAAGGGCAAGAAAACCTCACTCAAGCATCTTGTTAATAACAAGAATGGGTAGTAAGGGCGCTCATACCTACTGATACCCTTACCTAGACGTTACCTGTGACATGGTTCACGGGTCTTCC
>NC_091292.1:95540456-95567956 GCF_038502225.1 Cherax quadricarinatus
CTACAGTGTGTCAACACACTTCTAGCAACTTCCACAGTGTGTCAACACACTTCCAGCAATTTCCACAGTGTTATCAACACACTTCCAGCAATTTCCACAGTGTTATCAACACACTTCCAGCAACTTCCACAGTGTGTCGACACACTTCCAGCAATTTTCACAGTGTGTCAACACACTTCCAGCAATTTCCACAGTGTTATCAACACACTTCCAGCAACTTCCGCAGATTCCACGCTTGAAGTCCCTTGAGCTGTGCTCCTTGCAACATAGGCAAGAAAGGTGCATCATAATTTACACATGGAAAATCCTGGAGGTACTGGTCATAAACCTACGCATCGAAGTCACTCTGTATGAGGACAAGAGAGTTGGCAGACGGTGCAGAGTATCTCCAGTTAAAAAGCAGAAGAATAATGAGCAAGTGTCAGAGGTCCCAGATTTTTCAATTCCTCCCTCCCTCCTCTCGTTGTCTTCACGAGGAAACTTGATGACGTCTTAAAATCAATTCCTGATGAGCTGGGCTGTGGTTCATACGATGGACTACAGTCGACCACCAGCAACAGCCTGGTTTAGCAAGCTAGCAAGCAGGAGGCCTGGCCTAGGACCGGGCAGTGAGGGTAATGACCCCCGAAAGCGGGAATAAGGTAAACACAAGATTAAATTTATATTTGGAAGACGATGAGAAGCAGCATTTTATTAGTTACAAAAGAAAATCAGCATCATTATTTAGCTAATGAAACTGGCAACCAGGGTTTATGGAGCCCAGTAACAAGGTAATCGTTGCTCTCTGGAAAACACACCAAGGCTTAAAATTTGAAGCCGATCAGACAAGGTATTCTCCGGTTATTACACGGATTCCAATGCAACCAAGTAATATGGAGTAAATTAGCACTGTCACAAATTTGCCGCACATAAACTAGATCTAAAGAGCACTATCCTGACCCTAAGTTGCACTATCCTGGCCCTAAGTTGCATTATCCTAGCCCTAAGTTGCACTATAATGGCCCAAAGTTGCACTATCCTGGCCCCGAGTTGCATCAACCAGTAAATACTGAAGCCCTTCAGAAGGTTCACACTACTTTACACACACACAAAAATGGTCAAATCTGCACCAACATGGTTGAGTTTTAGGTTTGAAGCTCCGCCGCTGAAGACTGTGAAAGTTATCCCAGCTATTTCAAGATGCTGCGAACAGGTTCAGCAACTTCGGAGAGAGTGAACCTGCACATACCAAGTGTTCAAGAATGTTGCTCTAGTTACTCTACACTGGCGTTAAAGTTTTCAAGGCGATCAGATGAGACGTTGTGGTGTTATGAACGAAATAACAACGAATAGTCGCAGGAAGAAAAAAGGAGAAAGAAATGGAAACTCAGGCAACCGCTTAAAGGTTCCTTTTAAGCGGTTAATGATGATATTCTTGCTGTAATGTTCATTATTACCGGATCCAGCTCTCGCTGGTAAAATTGTTGATCTGGGGAATATGTGAAGACTTTTCACTGTTCTCCCTTAGCCTGTTAAACACATAAACTACTCTCAGTGCCCAAAATCTCTGAAATTTTCTTTGCGAAGTACAGGCATGGAAATTATATAATAAATGAACACTTGGAACGTTTTGGGACTGTTTTAAGAGAGGCTGAACAGCTAGTGTATAATATTTCAGTAAACAGCAGAGGTGCTGTAACTATACTAAGAGATAAATCAATAAACATAGAGGACCCAATTATTATTATTATAATCAAGGGGGAAGCGCTAAACCCGGAGGATTATACAGCGCCTGGGGGGGGGATGTGGAAGGCATTCAGGCTTAATTCGGGGAACTGGAGCACAGATCCAATTCCCTAAATCAAGAGCCCCTCACCAACATCAAGGAACTTTCCTTGAGGGGATAGAGGACCCAAGACTTTTAAACAGTAAACGGGCTAAGACTTTTAAACACTCTCTCTTCATGTAGTGGTCAGTCCCTCAGCCTGGAGAAGAATATTGTTCCATAGTCTGAAACATTGTTTCAGACTATGGAACAAATACTCTTCTCCAGGCTGAGGGTATGACTACGTCTTCAAGAGTGATGGACTGATTACATCGTCTTCACATCTCTTCTGCTTCTACCAACTTTTCTGTACTCGACTGAAGAAGCCTATTGTGTAGGCGAAACGTATCGAAATAAAGATACCTAACTGCTGTATATGCGTCTTACCTAGCAACCTGTCCGTATTTTATACCATTTTAATATTCAATCTCTCTTCATGTATACTGAGAATTACCAGAGATTCACTACTTTCACGAAGAAACTTGATGACTTCCTGCACTCAGAGTACTGATCAAGCAGATTGTGATGCCAACACAACACTTGTCTCCTTCACCTGGATGCTTGAGACAGCTCTTGTGTTAACCACCTTCCCCAGGGTAGAGTCTCCTGCCTCAGTTGTCTCCTTCACCTGGATGCTTGAGACAACTCTTTTTGTGTTAACCACCATCCCCAGGGTAGAGTCTCCTGCCTCAGTTGTCTCCTTCACCTGGATGCTTGAGACAGCTCTTGTGTTAACCACCATCCCCAGGGTAGAGTCTCCTGCCTCAGTTGTCTCCTTCACCTGGATGCTTGAGACAGCTCTTGTGTTAACCACCATCCCCAGGGTAGAGTCTCCTGCCTCAGTTGTCTCCTTCACCTGGATGCTTGAGACAGCTCTTGTGTTAACCACCATCCCCAGGGTAGAGTCTCCTGCCTCAGTTGTCTCCTTCACCTGGATGCTTGAGACAACTCTTTTTGTGTTAACCACCATCCCCAGGGTAGAGTCTCCTGCCTCAGTTGTCTCCTTCATCTGGATGCTTGAGACAGCTCTTGTGTTAACTACCATCCCTAGGGTAGAGTCTCCTGCCTCAGTTGTCTCCTTCACCTGGATGCTTGAGACAGCTCTTGTATTAACCACCATCCCCAGGGTAGAGTCTCCTGCCTCAGTTGTCTCCTTCACCTGGATGCTTGAGACAGCTCTTGTATTAACCACCATCCCCAGGGTAGAGTCTCCTGCCTCAGTTGTCTCCTTCACCTGGATGCTTGAGACAACTCTTTTTGTGTTAACCACCATCCTCAGGGTAGAGTCTCCTGCCTCAGTTGTCTCCATTAACATAACATGAAGTTACTGTTAACCATCTTCTCTTTTTTTCCTTACCTGTTCCCACACTCTCTTGCATCTCATCTGCTTCCCCTTTGTTTCTTCTACCCCGCCTCTTCTCTTTCCCCTCATTCTAGTATTTTCCTTCTTTACTCCGATCCCCCCTTCTCTCTCTTACTATTTCTCTCTCTCTCTCTCTCTCTCTCTCTCTCTCTCTCTCTCTCTCTCTCTCTCTCTCTCTCTCTCTCTCTCTCTCTCTCTCTCTCTCTCTCTCTCTCTCTCTCCCTCCTTCGCTTCCACCTTTCTTTCCTCCCTCTGTTTCCCATACTAGTCAGTCAAACTTTCCAAGAGGAAGAAGGTGAACTTGTACAAGACAATGAACAATGAACATACCTTTAATATCCCTCCATAAGACTAACATCAAATACCCCATAAACCAGCTGTAATTCCCTTAATGTAAACATTCCTCAAGCTCTTGATGCTGCCACGCGAGTGCTCGCAAGTGTCGGGGTAAATTATATAGCAACACATGGAACTGTGGTGTCAAAATGATGGTAATCTTCATGGCAGAGTCAAGTCACTTTGCTCGCTATAAAAAGTTAAGAAGTGTTACGTTTTTCTCCGAAGAAAAGTGGGAATTTCAGTCTGGGTTGAGATATTAAACCACTACGTGGTTTAGAGTTTTCTTTGTAAGAAAACATCAAAGATTCAATTAATTCAACACCTCTACTCAACAGTCTACTTAAAAATAGGAAAGCTTCGGTATATAACCAAAATGATTATGTCTACATCTGCCTCAATTCAGGAAGACTTCATACTGAGACCAAGCTCAGAGAAATGATAGAAAATGTAATAATTCCTGAAGGATGTCACATATTAAGATTATTATTATTAAATTATAGGGCGACTGCACATAAAGTAAGGGCGATAGGTTAAATACAGAAAATAAACAAATGGATATTCAAGTCAGACAAGAGAACACAAGGAGTAGTAGTGGTAAACAGACGAAACTAAAAGATTAACGAAGCAAAAGCACAATATCCCAAGGCACGGTCCTGGCGCCTCTACTGTTTATTATCCTTATAGCAGACAGATAAAAACACTCGCCACAGTTTCGTATCATGATTTGGGGCTTATATCAAAATAAGAATTGAAAATCACCTTAGTAGAAGACCCGGAAAAAATGCCAGAAGATATAGGCAAAGTCTTCAAGTGGGCAGTGGAGAATAACATGATTTTCAGTGGTAAAAAGTTCCAACTTGTTAGATATAGAAAGAATGAAGAAATCATCAGGGACTGTATACAAAAAAAAGTAAGATCAAACAGAACGAAAGGAACATGTGAAGGACCTGAGAGTAATAATGTCAGCTGACCTTTCTTCAAAAAAGCACAAAAAGGCAAATGTCACGCAAACCGGGAAAATAACGGAGTGGATAATGGGAACTTTCCAAACAAAGGAAACAGTGCCAATAGTTGAACCATTCAAACTGCTTGTGCTCTCTCGCTTAGAGAATTATTCAACACTGATGATTCCGTTCAGAGCAGAAGAAACATCGCAACTCGAACAGATATAAGGCACTACACTTAGATGACCTGACATCACCTGACCTTCATTAGTAACCTGTTTTCTCCAATATCTACGTGGAGTCTACCTGGAGGGTGTTGCTGGGGTCAACGCTCCCGCGGCCCAATCCTTGACCAGATCTCCCGGTGGATCAGGGTCTGATCAACTAGGCTCTTACTACTGGCCGCACGTAGTCCAACGTACGAACCACATTTCGGCTGATATCTGTACAGATCCCTCTTGAAGGCAGCCAGGGGTCTGTTGGTAAATCCCCTTAAGCCTGGTGGGCCTCGGACACTTATTGAGTTTGGGGATAACACTATAAATATAAATATATATATATATATATATATATATATATATATATATATATATATATATATATATATATATAAATATTTATATATATATATATATATATATATATATATATATATATATATATATATATATATATATATATATATCCTAGGTAGTAGGTTGGTAGACAGCAACCGCCCAGGGAGGTACTACCGTCCTGCCAAGTGAGTGTAAAACGAAAGCCTGTAATTGTTTTACATGATGGTAGGATTGCTGGTGTCTTTTCCTGTCTCATTAACATGCAAGATACACATGCATGTACAAGCATATATATACACACCCCTCTGGGGTTTCTTCTATTTTCTTACTAGTTCTTGTTCTTGTTTATTTCCTCTTATCTCCACGAGGAAGTGGAACAGAATTCTTCCTCCGTAAGTCATGAGTGTCGAAAGAGGCGACTAAAATGCCGGGAGCAAGGGGGTAGTAACCTCCTACTGTATACATTACATAAAAATAAGATAATCTTCATTTCTATAAAGATGTTTTACAAGTGGTACAGTACAGGTGGTGTTACTGACATACTGTATACAAGACGCTGATTATGTACAACATTTCTATGTTATACCGTCTACCTGTCAACATTATATCATTCCTATTACGAAATATATCATTTTTGTTATAAAATATATCATTCATGTTACAAGATACATAAGAACATAAGAAAGAAGGAACACTGCAACAGGCCTACTGACCCATGCGCAGCAGGTCCATGTCCCCCCCCCGGATTAGCCCAATGACCCACCCAGTCTGGTCACCTCCACTCAAGGATGGAGCACGGCACCAGACCCAGCAGCACAAGCTAGTCAGGTCCAACTCACACCCACTCATATATTTATCTAACCTATTTTAAAAACCACACAACGTTTTAGCCTGAACAACTGTACTCGGGAGTTTGTTCCACTCATCCACAACTCTATTACCAAACCAGTGCTTTCCTATATCCTTCCTGAATCTGAATATTTCCATATTGAAACCATTGCTGCGAGTCCTGTCTTGGCTGGAAATTTTCAGCTCGCTATTTACATCCCCTTTATTTATTCCTGTTTTCCATTTATACACCTCGATCATATCCCCCCCTAATTCTACGCCTTTCGAGAGAGTGCAGATTCAGGGCCCTCAGTCTATCCTCATGTGGAAGATTTCTGATACATGGGATCATCTTTGTCATCCTCCTCTGTACGTTTTCCAGAGCATTTATATCCATTCTGTAATACGGTGACCAGAACTGAGCAGCATAGTCTAAATGAGGCCTAACCAAGGATATATAGAGTTGAAGAACAACCTGAGGACTTTTATTATTTATACTTCTAGATATAAAGCCAAGAATTCTGTTAGCTTTATTGCAAACACTAATGCACTGTTGTCTTGGTTTTAGATTACTGCTAACCAGAACTCCTAAATCCTTTTCGCAATCAGTAGTATTAAGATCTACATTATTTAGTTCATATGTGGCATGGTTATTTACCTGTCCAACATTTAGAACTTTGCATTTGTCAATATTAAACTGTATCTGCCACTTCTCCGACCATTGCATCAGTCCATTCAAATCATCCTGGAGTGCTCTAGTGTCCTCATTAGAATGAATTGGACGGCCTATTTTGGTGTCATCAGCAAATTTGCTTATGTCGCTATTTATTCCCTCATCTATGTCGTTTATGTAAATTGCGAACAACAACGGGCCCAACACTGACCCCTGAGGAACACCTTGTGACGTGCCCCTATTCTGATTTCTCCCCATTTATGCAAACTCTCTGCTGCCTATTTGTCAGCCATGCCTCTACCCAGGAAAGAATTTCTCCTCCTATTCCGTGTGCCTTAAGTTTCCTCAATAGCCTCTGATGTGGAACTCTATCGAAAGCCTTACTGAAGTCCATATACACAATATCATATTCATTACCATGATCTACCTCCTCAAACACCTTAGTGAAAAAAGTTAGTAAATTCGTAAGACAGGAACGCCCCTTTGTAAAACCGTGTTGAGATTCATTAATCAATCTGTGCCTATCAAGATGGCTACGAATTGCTTCGGCAGTTATTGATTCCATAAATTTTCCCACTATGGAGGTAAGGCTTATTGGTCTATAGTTCGAAGCCAAGGACCTGTCACCTGCCTTGTAAATAGGTATTACATTTGCCATTTTCCACTTATCAGGCACTATGCCAGTTTGTAGTGATATGTTAAAAAGATTAGCCAAAGGTATGCTAAGTTCCTCTTTACATTCCTTTAACACCCTTGCAAACAGTTCATCAGGGCCTGGGGATTTGTTTGGTTTTAGTTTCTCTATTTGTCTGAGGACCATGTCACTAGTTACCGCAATCGTACAGAGTTTATTATCCTGTTCTATAGAATCTATTATTTCAGGAATATCGCTAGGATTTTCCGGGGTGAAAACTGAGAGGAAGTAGGTATTGAGAATTTCACACATATCCTTATCACTGTCAGTGATCTGACCAGAGTAACTCTTAAGTGGGCTAATCTTGTCCCTAATCTTACTTCTGTATATATAAATAACAAAAAGGCACAATACCGTGACTGGAACAATACACAAATAACCCGCACATAAAAGAGAGAAGCTTACGACGACGTTTCGGTCCGACTTGGTCCATTGTGACCAGTGTGACTTTGTCAATGGTCCAAGTCGGACCGAAACGTCGTCGTAAGCTTCTCTCTTTTATGTGCGGGTTATTTGTGTATTACTTCTGTATACCTGAAAGAACCCTTTTGGATGTCTCTGAATCCCTTGCGACCTTAGCCTCATAATCCCTTTTTGCTTTTCTTATTCCTTTCTTTATTTCTCTCTTTAATTGAATATATTGATTTCTTAACTGTCCATCCCCTCTTTTGATACGCCTATATATGCCTCTCTTTTGAACAATGAGATGTTTTAATCTATTGTTCATCCATTTGGGATCATTTTTGTTAGATCTAATTTCCCTACTCGGAACAAAAGTTGTCTGGGCAGCTAGAACTATGCTCTGAAAAACGTCATATTGGCAACCAACATCACCTACCTGACCCATAGTCAGGACATCTCAATTTAGCCCACCCAGGTAATTTTTCAGTCCCATGAAGTCGGCCAAGCGAAAATCTGGGACAGAGATTTGATTGCAGTTATCTGGGTAATTCCATGATATATTGAAACATCATTCTTGTTACAAAATACATCATTCGTGTTACAAAATACATCATTCGTGTTACAAAATACATCATTCGTGTTACAAAATACATCATTCATGTTACAAAATACATCATTCGTGTTACAAAATACATCATTCGTGTTACAAAATACATCATTCGTGTTACAAAATACATCATTCATGTTACAAAATACATCATTCGTGTTACAAAATACATCATTCGTGTTACAAAATACATCATTCGTGTTACAGGATACATCATTCGTGTTACAGGATACACCACCATTAAAAATTAAAATAAAAACAAAATCTAGCTTTAATCGGATATCTAAAATCGGTAAATGATATACTGCGTCAGGTGAAATGCGGCTAAATCTGATACTCGGAGCGAAACTTGGTCGAGTGAGTCAGATTACTCGAGACCTGAAGAGTTTCACCCGTGAGAGAGATAGAGAGAGAGATAGATAGATAGATAGGTAGATAGATAGATAGATAGAGAGAGAGAGAGAGAGAGAGAGAGAGAGAGAGAGAGAGAGAGAGAGAGAGAGAGAGAGAGAGAGAGAGAGAGAGAGAGAGAGAGAGAGAGAGAGAAGTGGGGTGAATAAAGAGAAGAGATAATGGGGTAAATGCCAGCGGAAAATGAGGCTAAGACAGAGGAAGAGGATAAGAAAGGACAGGATAAGAAACAAAAAAAAGAGAGAATGGGGAAGAGAAGGACAAGAGACTGAGGAGAATCAGAATGAGGAAGATGAGAAAGCTTTGAAAGAGGAAGAGGAGGGTACACAACCTCAGACACAACAAATTATAGCAAACATCCACAACGAACAGTTCCCATCAACCAACAACCACAAACACAATCACGGCAAACACTACCACAACCACTACAACGATCCAGGACCATATCCACCATAAATCACTACCACAACCACTATAAACACACACCCACAACAAATACCTCATCCACCACCACCACAGCCTCTCCCACACATCCTAACAACCTCTCCCACACATCCTAACAACCTCTCCCACACATCCTAACAACCTCTCCCACACATCCTAACAACCTCTCCCACACATCCTAACAACCTCTCCCACACATCCTAACAACCTCTCCCACACATCCTAACAACCTCTCCCACACATCCTAACAACCTCTCCCACACATCCTAACAACCTCTCCCACACATCCTAACAACCTCTCCCACACATCCTAACAACCTCTCCCACACATCCTAACAACCTCTCCCACACATCCTAACAACCTCTCCCACACATCCTAACAACCTCTCCCACACATCCTAACAACCTCTCCCACACATCCTAACAACCTCTCCCACACATCCTAACAACCTCTCCCACACATCCTAACAACCTCTCCCACACATCCTAACAACCTCTCCCACACATCCTAACAACCTCTCCCACACATCCTAACAACCTCTCCCACACATCCTAACAACCTCTCCCACACATCCTAACAACCTCTCCCACACATCTCAACAACCTCTCCCACACATCCTAACAACTTCTCCCACACATCCTAACCTCTCCCACACATCCTAACAACCTCTCCCACACATCCTAACAACCTCTCCCACACATTCTAACCTCTCCCACACATCCTAACAACCTCTCCCACACATCCTAACAACCTCTCCCACACATCTCAACAACCTCTCCCACACATCTCAACAACCTCTCCCACACATTCTAACAACCTCTCCCACACATCTCAACAACCTCTCCCACACATCTCAACAACCTCTCCCACACATTCTAACAACCTCTCCCACACATCTCAACAACCTCTCCCACACATCTCAACAACCTCTCCCACACATCTCAACAACCTCTCCCACACATTCTAACAACCTCTCCCACACATCTCAACAACCTCTCCCACACATTCTAACAACCTCTCCCACACATCTCAACAACCTCTCCCACACATTCTAACAACCTCTCCCACACATCTCAACATTTCTATGTTATACCGTCTACCTGTCAACATTATATCATTCCTATTTACCTGGAGGTTATTCCGGGGATCAACGCCCCCGCGGCCCGGTCCATGACCAGGCCTCCCGATGGATCAGGGTCTGATCAACTAGGCTGTTACTGCTGGCCGCACGCAGTCCAACGTACGAGCCACAGCCCGGCTGATCCGGCACTGACTTTAGGTATCTGTCCAGCTCTCTCTTGAAGGCACCCAGGGGTTTATTGGCAATTCCCCTAATGCTTGATGGGAGGCTGTTGAACAGTCTTGGGCCCCGGACACTTATGGTGTTTTCCCTTAGTGTACCAATGGCGCCCCTACTTTTTATTGGCGGCATTTTGCATCGCCTGCCCAGTCTTTTACTTTCGTAGGGAGTGATTTCTGTGTGCAGATTTGGGACCATTCCTTCCAAGATTTTCCAAGTGTAGATTATGATATATCTCTCCCTCCTGCGTTCCAACGAGTACAAGTCAAGTGCTTCCAAGCGTTCTCAGTAGTTAAGGTGCTTGACAGAACTTATACGTGCAGTAAAGGTTCTCTGTACACTCTCTAGATCTGCGATTTCACCTGCTTTGAATGGAGATGTTAATGTACAACAGTATTCCAGCCTAGAGAGAACAAGTGATTTGAAAAGGATCATCATTGCCTTGGCATCTCTCGTTTTGAACGTTCTCATTATCCATCCTATTATTTTCTTTGCACTTGTGATCGTGGCACTGTTGTGATCCTTGAAAGTGAGATCCTCAGACATTACTACTCCCAGGTCCCTTACATTATTTTTCCGCTCTATTGTATGGCCAGAGTCTGTAGTATACTCTGTTCTAGTTATTATCTCCTCCAGTTTTCCATAACGGAGTAGTTGGAATTTCTCCTCATTGAACATCATATTGCTTACCGTTGCCCATTGGAAAACTTTGTTTATATCTTCTTGGAGGTTAACCGCGTCCTCAGCAGATGACAGCCTCATGCAGATCCTAGTATCATCCGCAAAGGATGATACGGTGCTGTGGTGTATATCTCTGTCTATGTCTGATATGAGGATAAGGAATAAGATGGGGGCGAGTACTGTGCCTTGTGGAACAGAGCTCTTCACTATGGCAGCCTCCGATTTAACTCTGTTGACCACTACTCTTTGTGTTCGATTTGTTAGGAAGTTGAAGATCCATCTCCCCACTTTCCCAGTTATTCCTTTAGCACGTATTTTATGGGCTATTACGCCATGATCGCATTTGTCAAATGCTTTTGCAAAGTCTGTGTATATTACATCTGCATTCTGATTTTCTTCCAGTGCATCCAAGGCCATGTCATAGTGATCCAGTAGTTGTGAGAGGCAGGAGCGACCTGCCCCGAACCCATGTTGCCCTGGATTGTGCAGATTTTGGGAATCCAGGTGATATCATTTTTGTTATAAAATATATCTTTCTCGTTACAAGATATATCATTCATGTTACGAGATATATCATTCATGTTACGAGATATATCATTCATGTTACGAGATATATCATTCATGTTACGAGATATATCATTCATGTTACAAGATATATCATTCATGTTACAAGATATATCATTCATGTTACAAGATATATCATTCATGTTACAAGATATATCATTCATGTTACAAGATATATCATTCATGTTACAAGATATATCATTCATGTTACAAGTTACATAAGAACATAAGAAAGAAGGAACACTGCAACATGCCTACTGACACATGCGAAGCAGGCCCATGTTTCCCCCCCCGGATTAACCCAATGACCCACCCAGTCTGGTCACCTCCACTCAAGGATCATAACCACTCCCACACATCACAACAACCACTCCCACACATCACAACAACCACTCCCACACATCACAACAACCACTCCCACACATCACAACAACCACTCCCACACATCACAACAACCACTCCCACACATCACAACAACCACTCCCACGCAACACAACAACCACTCCCACACAACACAACAACCACTCCCACACATCACAACAACCACTCCCACGCAACACAACAACCACTCCCACACAACACAACAACCACTCCCACACATCACAACAGACACTCCCAGACATCACAACAACCACTCACACACACACAACAACCACTCCCACACATAACCACTCCCACACATCACAACAGACACTCCCACACATCACAACAGACATTCCCACACATCACAACAACCACTCCCACACATCACAACAACCACTCCCACACATAACAACTCCCACACATCACAATAGACACTCCCACACATCACAACAATCACTCCCACACACACAACAACCACTCCCACACATAACCACTCCCACACATCACAACAGATACTCCCACACATCACAACAACCACTCCCACACATAACCACTCCCACATATCACAACAGACACTCCCACACATCACAACAGACACTCCCACACATCACAACAGACACTCCCACACATCACAACAGACACTCCCACACATCACAACAGACACTCCCACACATCACAACAGACACTCCCACACATCACAACAGACACTCCCACACATCACAACAGACACTCCCACACATCACAACAGACACTCCCACACATCACAACAGACACTCCCACACATCACAACAGACACTCCCACATATCACAACAGACACTCCCACACATCACAAAAGACACTCCCACACATCACAACAGACACTCCCACACATCAAACAGACACTCCCACACATCACAACAACCACTCATAGCCTGGGAACGACTTCAAAGTAAAAGTAACAGACAAGAAACATGAATTTGATGTGTGTGTGTGTGTGTGTGTGTGTGTGTGTGTATGTGTGTGTGTGTGTGTGTGTGTGTGTGTGTGTGTGTGTGTGTGTGTGTGTGTGTGTGTGTGTGTGTGTGTGTGTGTGTGTGTGTGTGTGTGTGTGTGCGCTCACCTATGTGTGTGTGTGTGTGTGTGTGTGCGCTCACCTATTTGTGGTTGCAGGGGTCGATACATAGCTCCTGGCCCAGCCATATCACTGATCGCTACTAGGTCCTCTCTCTCCCTGCTCCATTAGCTTTATCATACCTCGTCTTAAAACTATGTATGGTGCCTGCCTCCACTACATCCCTTGCCAGACTACTCCACTTACCTACAACTCTATGACCAAAGAAATACTTCCTAACATTTTTTTGACTCATCGGAGTCATACAACTTCCAACTGTTACCCCTTGTTTCTGAGTCCCATCTCTGGAACATCCTATCTCTGTCCACCTTGTCAATTCCTCGCAGTAGTTTGTATGTCGTTATCATGTCTCCCCTAACCTTCCTGTTCTCCAGTGTCGTCAGGCCGATTTCTTTTAACCTTTCTTCGTAGGACATTCCCCTTGGCTCTGGAACAAACCTTGCTGCAAACCTTTGCACTTTCTCTAATTTCTTGACGTGCTTGACCAGGTGTGGGTTCCAAATTGGTGCTGCATACTTCAGCATGGGCCTGACGTATATGGTGTACAGAATCTTGAACGATCCCTTACTGAGGTATCGAAACGCTATTCTCTGGTTTGCCAGACGCCCGTATGCTGCAGCAGTTATCTGATTGATGTGCGCCTCGGGAGATGTGCTCGGTATTATACTCACCTCAAGATCCTTTTCCTTACGTGAGGTTTGCAGTCTTTGGTCACCAAGCCTATACTCTGTCTGGGGTCTTCTTTGCCCTTCCCTGGTCTTCATGATTTTGCATTTGGTGGGGTTAAATTCGAAGAGAAAGTTGCTGGACCAAGCTTCCAGCCTGTCCAGGTCTATTTGTAGTCCTGCCTGGTCCTCATCTGATTTAATTCTCCTCATTAAGTTCACATCATCTGCAAACAGGGACACCTCTGAGTCTATTCCTTCCATCATGTCATTTACATATACCAAGAACAGCACTGGTCCTATGACTGACCCCTGTGGGACCCCGCTTGTCACAGGCGCCCACTGTGACACCTCGTCACGTACCATAACTCGATGTTGCCTCCCTGTCAGGTATTCTCTGATCCATTGCAGTGCCCTTCCTGCTATACGTGCCTGATCCTCCAGCTTCTATACTAATCTCTTGTGAAGAACTGTCAAAGGCCTTCTTGCAGTCCAAGAAAATGCAATCTACTCACCCCTCTCTCTCTTGTCTTACTTCCGTTACTTTTTCATAAAACGCCAGTAGGTTTGTGACACAGGATTTGCCTTCCATGAATCCGTGCTGGTTGCCGTTTATAAGCTCGTTCCGTTCTAGGTGCTCCAAAACTGTGTTTGTGTGTGTGTGTGTGTGTGTGTGTGTGTGTGTGTGTGTGTGTGTGTGTGTGTGTGTGTGTGTGTGTGTGTGTGTGTGTGTGTGTGTGTACTCACCTAGTTGTACTCACCTAGTTGAGGTTGCGGGGGTCGAGTCCGAGCTCCTGGCCCCGCCTCTTCACTGATCGCTACTAGGTCACTCTCCCCGAGCCGTGAGCTTTATCATACCTCTGCTTAAAGCTATGTATGGATCCTGCCTCCACTACATCGCTTCCCAAACTATTCCACTTACTGACTACTCTGTGGCTGAAGAAATACTTCCTAACATCCCTGTGATTCATCTGTGTCTTCAGCTTCCAACTGTGTCCCCTTGTTACTGTGTCCAATCTCTGGAACATCCTGTCTTTGTCCACCTTGTCAATTCCCCTCAGTATTTTGTATGTCGTTACCATGTCCCCCCTATCTCTCCTGTCCTCCAGTGTCGTCAGGTTGATTTCCCTTAACCTCTCCTCGTAGGACATACCTCTTAGCTCTGGGACTAGTCTTGTTGCAAACCTTTGCACTTTCTCTAGTTTCTTTACGTGCTTGGCTAGGTGTGGGTTCCAAACTGGTGCCGCATACTCCAATATGGGCCTAACGTATACGGTGTACAGGGTCCTGAACGATTCCTTATTAAGATGTCGGAATGCTGTTCTGAGGTTTGCTAGGCGCCCATATGCTGCAGCAGTTATTTGGTTGATGTGCGCTTCAGGAGATGTGCCTGGTGTTATACTCACCCCAAGATCTTTTTCCTTGAGTGAGGTTTGTAGTCTCTGACCCCCTAGACTGTACTCCGTCTGCGGCCTTCTTTGCCCTTCCCCAATCTTCATGACTTTGCACTTGGTGGGTTTGAACTCCAGGAGCCAATTGCTGGACCAGGTCTGCAGCCTGTCCAGATCCCTTTGTAGTTCTGCCTGGTCTTCGATCGAGTGTATTCTTCTCATCAACTTCACGTCATCTGCAAACAGGGACACCTCAGAGTCTATTCCTTCCGTCATGTCGTTCACAAATACCAGAAACAGCACTGGTCCTAGGACTGACCCCTGCGGGACCCCGCTGGTCACAGGTGCCCACTCTGACACCTCGCCACGTACCATGACTCGCTGCTGTCTTCCTGACAAGTATTCCCTGATCCATTGTAGTGCCTTCCCTGTTATCCCTGCTTGGTCCTCCAGTTTTTGCACCAATCTCTTGTGTGGAACTGTGTGTGTGTGTGTGTGTGTGTGTGTATGTGTGTGTGTGTGTGTGTGTGTGTGTGTGTGTGTGTGTGTGTGTGTGTGTGTGTGTGTGTGTGTGTGTGTGTGTGTGTGTGTGTGTGTGTGTGTGTGTGTCTGTGTGTGTGTGTGTGTGTGTGTGTGTGTGTGTGTGTGTGTGTGTGTGTGTGTGTGTGTGTGAACACCGTATCTCCTAGAGCTTCGCTACTACAACGGTACAGAAACTACGAAGCTATAACTATAAAGAAAAAAATAAGTGGCTGAGAGGAGACAGAGCCACGACGTACAAAATACTCGGGCGCAGAAATCTAGAAAGCAAAGTGGGAATACGCATTTACTACTGGATGGAGAGTGAACAATACCCAGGTGAGTCATGGAGACACTGGGAAAAACTATAACCTTAGTGCAGTACCCAGAAGTGCAGAGCAGTGGTGAACAACATGGTGTTCACTGCTGCCACAAACATGGTGTTCACTGCTGCCACAAACATGGTGTTCACTGCTGCTACAAACATGGTGTTCACTGCTGCCACAAACATGGTGTTCACTGCTGCTACAAACATGGTGTTCACTGCTGCCACAAACATGGTGTTCACTGCTGCCACAAACATGGTGTTCACTGCTGCCACAAACATGGTGTTCACTGCTGCCACAAACATGGTGTTCACTGCTGCCACAAACATGGTGTTCACTGCTGCCACAAACATAGTGTTCACTGCTGCTACAAACATGGTGTTCACTGCTGCTACAAACATGGTGTTCACTGCTGCAACAAACATGGTGTTCACTGCTGCCACAAACATGGTGTTCACTGCTGCTACAAACATGGTGTTCACTGCTGCCACAAACATGGTGTTCACTGCTGCCACAAACATGGTGTTCACTGCTGCCACAAACATAGTGTTCACTGCTGCTACAAACATGGTGTTCACTGCTGCTACAAACATGGTGTTCACTGCTGCAACAAACATGGTGTTCACTGCTGCCACAAACATGGTGTTCACTGCTGCTACAAACATGGTGTTCACTGCTGCCACAAACATAGTGTTCACTGCTGCCACAAACATGGTGTTCACTGCTGCTACAAACATGGTGTTCACTGCTGCCACAAACATGGTGTTCACTGCTGCTACAAACATGGTGTTCACTGCTGCCACAAACATGGTGTTCACTGCTGCCACAAACATAGTGTTCACTGCTGCCACAAACATGGTGTTCACTGCTGCTACAAACATGGTGTTCACTGCTGCTACAAACATGGTGTTCACTGCTGCCACAAACATGGTGTTCACTGCTGCCACAAACATAGTGTTCACTGCTGCCACAAACATAGTGTTCACTGCTGCAACAAACATGGTGTTCACTGCTGCCACAAACATAGTGTTCACTGCTGCCACAAACATAGTGTTCACTGCTGCCACAAACATAGTGTTCACTGCTGCAACAAACATGGTGTTCACTGCTGCCACAAACATAGTGTTCACTGCTGCTACAAACATGGTGTTCACTGCTGCCACAAACATGGTGTTCACTGCTGCCACAAACATAGTGTTCACTGCTGCTACAAACATGGTGTTCACTGCTGCCACATAGTGTTCACTGCTGCCACAAACATAGTGTTCACTGCTGCCACAAACATAGTGTTCACTGCTGCCACAAACATAGTGTTCACTGCTGCTACAAACATGGTGTTCACTGCTACAAACATGGTGTTCACTGCTGCAACAAACATGGTGTTCACTGCTGCTACAAACATGGTGTTCACTGCTGCCACAAACATGGTGTTCACTGCTGCCACAAACATAGTGTTCACTGCTGCCACAAACATGGTGTTCACTGCTGCTACAAACATAGTGTTCACTGCTGCCACAAACATAGTGTTCACTGCTGCCACAAACATAGTGTTCACTGCTGCAACAAACATGGTGTTCACTGCTGCAACAAACATGGTGTTCACTGCTGCTACAAACATGGTGTTCACTGCTGCCACAAACATGGTGTTCACTGCTGCAACAAACATAGTGTTCACTGCTGCTACAAACATGGTGTTCACTGCTGCCACAAACATGGTGTTCACTGCTGCCACAAACATAGTGTTCACTGCTGCCATAAACATGGTGTTCACTGCTGCCACAAACATAGTGTTCACTGCTGCCACAAACATAGTGTTCACTGCTGCTACAAACATGGTGTTCACTGCTGCTACAAACATGGTCACTGCTGCTACAAACATGGTGTTCACTGCTGCCACAAACATGGTGTTCACTGCTGCCACAAACATAGTGTTCACTGCTGCTACAAACATGGTGTTCACTGCTGCTACAAACATGGTCACTGCTGCTACAAACATGGTGTTCACTGCTGCCACAAACATGGTGTTCACTGCTGCCACAAACATGGTGTTCACTGCTGCCACAAACATAGTGTTCACTGCTGCTACAAACATGGTGTTCACTGCTGCCACAAACATAGTGTTCACTGCTGCCACAAACATAGTGTTCACTGCTGCAACAAACATGGTGTTCACTGCTGCCACAAACATGGTGTTCACTGCTGCTACAAACATGGTGTTCACTGCTGCTACAAACATAGTGTTCACTGCTGCTACAAACATGGTGTTCACTGCTGCTACAAACATGGTGTTCACTGCTGCCACAAACATGGTGTTCACTGCTGCCACAAACATGGTATTCACTGCTGCTACAAACATAGTGTTCACTGCTGCTACAAACATGGTGTTCACTGCTGCCACAAACATGGTGTTCACTGCTGCCACAAACATGGTGTTCACTGCTGCCACAAACATAGTATTCACTGCTGCTACAAACATGGTGTTCACTGCTGCCACAAACATAGTGTTCACTGCTGCCACAAACATGGTGTTCACTGCTGCCACAAACATGGTGTTCACTGCTGCAACAAACATGGTGTTCACTGCTGCCACAAACATAGTGTTCACTGCTGCCACAAACATGGTGTTCACTGCTGCTACAAACATGGTGTTCACTGCTGCCACAAACATGATGTTCACTGCTGCCACAAACATGGTGTTCACTGCTGCCACAAACATGGTGTTCACTGCTGCTACAAACATGGTGTTCACTGCTGCTACAAACATGGTGTTCACTGCTGCTACAAACATGGTGTTCACTGCTGCCACAAACATAGTGTTCACTGCTGCAACAAACATGGTGTTCACTGCTGCTACAAACATAGTGTTCACTGCTGCTACAAACATGGTCACTGCTGCCACAAACATGGTGTTCACTGCTGCTACAAACATGGTGTTCACTGCTGCCACAAACATAGTGTTCACTGCTGCTACAAACATGGTGTTCACTGCTGCTACAAACATGGTGTTCACTGCTGCTACAAACATGGTGTTCACTGCTGCTACAAACATGGTGTTCACTGCTGCCACAAACATAGTGTTCACTGCTGCCACAAACATAGTGTTCACTGCTGCAACAAACATGGTGTTCACTGCTGCCACAAACATAGTGTTCACTGCTGCTACAAACATGGTCACTGCTGCCACAAACATGGTGTTCACTGCTGCTACAAACATGGTGTTCACTGCTGCCACAAACATGGTGTTCACTGCTGCTACAAACATGGTGTTCACTGCTGCCACAAACATAGTGTTCACTGCTGCTACAAACATGGTGTTCACTGCTGCTACAAACATGGTGTTCACTGCTGCTACAAACATGGTGTTCACTGCTGCTACAAACATGGTGTTCACTGCTGCCACAAACATGGTGTTCACTGCTGCCACAAACATAGTGTTCACTGCTGCTACAAACATGGTGTTCACTGCTGCTACAAACATGGTCACTGCTGCTACAAACATGGTGTTCACTGCTGCCACAAACATAGTGTTCACTGCTGCCACAAACATGGTGTTCACTGCTGCTACAAACATGGTGTTCACTGCTGCCACAAACATAGTGTTCACTGCTGCCACAAACATAGTGTTCACTGCTGCAACAAACATGGTGTTCACTGCTGCAACAAACATGGTGTTCACTGCTGCTACAAACATGGTGTTCACTGCTGCTACAAACATAGTGTTCACTGCTGCCACAAACATGGTGTTCACTGCTGCAACAAACATGGTGTTCACTGCTGCAACAAACATAGTGTTCACTGCTGCAACAAACATGGTGTTCACTGCTGCTACAAACATAGTGTTCACTGCTGCTACAAACATGGTGTTCACTGCTGCTACAAACATGGTCACTGCTGCTACAAACATGGTCACTGCTGCTACAAACATGGTGTTCACTGCTGCTACAAACATGGTCACTGCTGCTACAAACATGGTCACTGCTGCTACAAACATGGTCACTGCTGCTACAAACATGGTGTTCACTGCTGCTACAAACATGGTCACTGCTGCTACAAACATGGTGTTCACTGCTGCCACAAACATGGTGTTCACTGCTGCCACAAACATAGTGTTCACTGCTGCTACAAACATGGTGTTCACTGCTGCTACAAACATGGTCACTGCTGCCACAAACATGGTGTTCACTGCTGCCACAAACATGGTGTTCACTGCTGCCACAAACATGGTGTTCACTGCTGCCACAAACATGGTGTTCACTGCTGCCACAAACATGGTATTCACTGCTGCCACAAAACAACATTATCAATCACATATTCTGAATTTGTACGACATTTTTCCCAACAGTTCAGCACAGCTTGGAATGTCAACACGGCGGCGCTGCCAGACACCTCCACCTCGTGCTCACCAGATTTTTCAGTTCTAAAGAGCGATGCCAGCAGTACGATATCGCTCACACATTACACTACCTTCATCCGCAAAAAAAACAACGCTGCCACACGTACAATACACCACTGAACGTCACTTTCTTAACGTTTCAGCCTCTTTTTAATTTATTCTATGTTAATTTAGGCTAACTTGAACTAAGTTATGTTAGGTTAGATTAAATTAATCTATAAAAACTGTGAGAGTCAAGTTTTGAACTTCAGGAGAAACTTCGAGGTTATAAATTATACAAATTATTGTACAATTACCCAGTTTTATGAATTATTAACAAAGTTAATTATTAACAAAGTTAATAATTCATAAACAAAGTAACGAAAAATCACTTGAATAATGCTGAATATTTTACATAAAGAGTACAGAGTGAAGAGGCTACGTGCAGGCTTGGTTAATGCCTCTCGTGCAGTCGATAGGCTTCAAACCACATTGTCTCGTGCAGTCGACAGGCTTCAAACCACATTAAATAAGCAACCCACAAAGCATCCACAGTATGTATGTTCGTATTTATTTTATTATTATCACACTGGCCGATTCCCACCAAGGCAGGGTGGCCCGAAAAAGAAAAACTTTCACCATCATTCACTTCATCACTGTCTTGCCAGAAGGGTGCTTTACACTACAGTTTTTAAACTGCAACATTAACACCCCTCCTTCAGAGTGCAGGCACTGTACTTCCCATCTCCAGGACTCAAGTCCGGCCTGCCGGTTTCCCTGAACCCCTTCATAAATGTTACTTTGCTCACACTCCAACAGCACGTCAAGTATTAAAAACCATTTGTCTCCATTCACTCCTATCAAACACGCTCACGCATGCCTGCTGGAAGTCCAAGCCCCTCGCACACAAAACCTCCTTTACCCCCTCCCTCCAACCTTTCCTAGGCCGACCCCTACCCCGCCTTCCTTCCACTACAGACTGATACACTCTTGAAGTTATTCTGTTTCGCTCCATTCTCTCCACATGTCCGAACCACCTCAACAACCCTTCCTCAGCCCTCTGGACAACAGTTTTGGTAATCCCGCACCTCCTCCTAACTTCCAAACCACGAATTCTCTGCATTATATTCACACCACACATTGCTCTCAGACATGACATCTCCACTGCCTCCAGCCTTCTCGTCGCTGCAACATTCATCACCCATGCTTCACACCCATATAAGAGCGTTGGTAAAACTATACTCTCATACATTCCCCTCTTTGCCTCCAAGGACAAAGTTCTTTGTCTCCAGAGACTCCTAAGTGCACCACTCACCCTTTTCCCCTCATCAATTCTATGATTCACCTCATCTTTCATAGACCCATCCGCTGACACGTCCACTCCCAAATATCTGAATACATTCACCTCCTCCATACTCTCTCCCTCCAATCTGATATCGAATCTTTCATCACCTAATCTTTTTGTTATCCTCATAACCTTACTCTTTCCTGTATTCACTTTCAATTTTCTTCTTTTGCAACCGTGGTTAACGCTCTCGCTTCACACGGTGAGGGCCTGGGTTCGATTCCCAGCCAGAGTAGAAACATTGGACGTGTTTCTTTCCACCTGTTGTCTATGTTCCCCATCAGTAAAATGGGTACCTGGGTGTTAGTCGACTGGTGTGGGTCGCATCCTGGGACACTGACCTAAGGAGGCCTGGTCACAGACCGGGCCGCGGGGGCGTTGACCCCCGGAACTCTCTCCAGATAAACTCCAGAAACACCCTACCAAATTCATCCACCAATCTCTGCAACTTCTCTTCAGAATCTCCCAAGAGCACAGTGTCATCAGCAAAGAGCAACTGTATGTTCGTATATACATAATTGCCAGTGGTAGCCTGTCTCACCACTGGTGGTGCCAGTGGTGGCTTGTCTCGCCACTGGTGGTGCCAATGGTGGCTTGTCTCACCACTAGTGGCGCCAGTGGTGGCTTGTCTCACCACTAGTGGCGCCAGTGGTGGCTTGTCTCACCACTAGTGGCGCCAGTGGTGGCTTGTCTCACCACTAGTGGCGCCAGTGGTGGCTTGTCTCCACGGGTGGTGCCAGTGGTACCGTGTCTCACCACTGTTGGTGCCAGTGGTGGCTTGTCTCACCACTGGTGGTGCCAGTGGTAGCTTGTCTCACCACTGATGGTGCCAGTGGTGGCTACAACATCAATACCAGTTCTCTGTTAACTGATCTTATTAGGAGGTCTGGTGAATGAGTCAGACGGTGTAGATATATTCTCTCTCTCTGCTAGAAAAATGACAGGATGGATAATGAGAACCTTCAAAACTAGGGAGGCCAAGCCCATGATGACACTCTTCAGGTCACTTGTTCTATCTACGCTGGAATATTGCTGCACACTACAAGCACCTTTCAAGGCAGGTGAAATTGCCGACCTAGAAAATGTACAGAGAACTTTCACGGCGCGCATAACGGAGATAAAACACCTCAATTACTGGGAGCGCTTGAGGTTCCTAAACCTGTATTCCCTGGAACGCAGGAGGGAGAGATACATGATTATATACACCTGGAAAATCCTAGAGGGACTAGTACCGAACTTGCACACGAAAATCACTCACTACGAAAGCAAAAGACTTGGCAGACGATGCACCATCCCCCAATGAAAAGCAGGGGTGTCACTAGCACGTTAAGAGACCATACAATAAGTGTCAGGGGCCCGAGACTGTTCAACTGCCTCCCAGCACACATAAGGGGGATTACCAACAGACCCCTGGCAGTCTTCAAGCTGGCACTGGACAAGCACCTAAAGTCAGTTCCTGATCAGCCGGGCTGTGGCTCGTACGTTGGTTTGCGTGCAGCCAGCAGCAACAGCCTGGTTGATCAGGCGCTGATCCACCAGGAGGCCTGGTCACAGACCGGGCCGCGGGGGCGTTGACCCCCGGAACTCTCTCCAGGTAAACTCTCTCTCTCTCTCTCTCTCTCTCTATCTCTCTCACTGTAACGCACACTAGGTGAGGGCAGCACGGACACTCCACATTGTTAATGATCGTTCTGGTGTTAACTACACCTTGTGTCTCGGTTAAAATGATAAATTACCACTTAACCAAGCATCACAGTGTTCTCAAGTCTCTCGCCACTTTAAACGGCTTAAACACAAGATGTTAATCTCGTTACATATGCAAATATATGAATAATTGTACAAGATTACATAGCAGCCAAGTGATGGTGAATGTGTTTTCTTCTGTGGCCCTTACTGGCAACATTATATATATATATATATATATATATATATATATATATATATATATATATATATATATATATATATATATATATATATATATATATATATATATATATATATATATATATATATATATATATATATATATATATATATATATATATATATGTGATGAATGGTTTGAAAAACCGACAAGTTGAAGATTGAGACACTTATGCAGCATATTGGAATCTTTATTCAGGAAACGTTTCGCCACACAGTGGCTTCATCAGTCCAATACAAAGAGGAAGGCGTAAGGAGAGGAGGACTATGAGGTAATCAGTCCCTCAACCTGGAGTCGATGTGTTCAGTCCATCAATCTTGTAGAATGTACAGCATAGGGCCGTAGACGTGGCTTATATACTGTAGTGAGGTGAGGTGAAGCAGGCGTAGGCGGGGTCATAGTGGTACCATCCACTAGTCGAAGTAGGTCTTCGTCCAAAGGTTGAACAAGTGTTGAAGAATTCTTTGTAACAAGATCCAGGTTGAGGGACTGATTACCTCATACTCCTTCTCTCCTTACGCCTTCCTCTTTGTATTGGACTGATGAAGCCACTGTGTGGCGAAACGTTTCCTGAATAAAGATTCCCATATGCTGCATAAGTGTCTCAATCTTCAACTTGTCGGTTTTTCAAACCATTCATCACAACTGTCAGACACTGCAGCATCATGGGATCTTGTTACAAAGAATTCTTCAACACTTGTTCAACCTTTGGACGAAGACCTACTTCGACTAGTGGATGGTACCACTATGACCCCGCCTACGCCTGCTTCACCTCACCTCACTACAGTATATAAGCCACGTCTACGGCCCTATGCTGTACATTCTACAAGATTGATGGACTGAACACATCGACTCCAGGTTGAGGGACTGATTACCTCATACTCCTCCTCTCCTTACGCCTTCCTCTTTGTATTGGACTGATGAAGCCACTGTGTGGCGAAACGTTTCCTGAATAAAGATTCCCATATGCTGCATAAGTGTCTCAATCTTCATATATATATATGCAAGGAATTCTCGAGAGCAGGCGAAATATACACAAACAGTGATCTCTGGCTGAAGGAGACTCGAACCTACGAACCTTAGGACAAGGTACGCAGTGCTTAACCAATCTATCCACACTGGACAATACCTTGGCATGTAGCATGCGCTACACGTTTGATCCAAGGCAGCCAGCTTTCAGGGAGAAGGCTTACAGCTTTTCATCTCATCCCCTGCATGATGAACAATGCAAATCTCTAGCTTATATATATATATATATATATATATATATATATATATATATATATATATATATATATATATATATATATATATATATATATAAACAAGAGGCTAGACAGACAGTGCAGGATACCTCACTCATTAAGTGTAAAGGGACCACAACTACTCAACACACTCCCTTCGTGAGTAAGGTGAATTATGAAGAATCCCTTAGCTGTCACCCAATGAGAACTCCATAAATTTCTCAAGTTAGTTCCTTATCAGTCGGGCTATGATGCATACATTGGACTGAGGGCGAAGGGCACAAGCATATCAGGCTGTGGTTCGTACGTTGGTTTGCGTGCGGCCAGCAATAACAGCCTCGTTGATCAGGCCCTGATCCACCGGGAGGCCTGGTCGTGGACCGGGCCGCGGGGGCGTTCATCCCCGGAATGCCCTCCAGGTAGACTCCAGGTGACCTCGGAAGTGACTAGTAACCTGCAGGTACAGTAACTTATCTCGTCTGAAGCAAGATAGGGTTTATCCTGATCTATCTAAAGCAAGATAGGGTTTATCTAAAGTAAGTCCTATACAGTCTAAAGCAAGAAAGGGTTTATCTACAACAAGGTGGGTAGTGTCTACGAGTGTGGGGATGGCTTGTGAACGCTGGTGTTGTGTTAAACAAGGAGAGGCAGGTTTAAGGTAAGGTGGTACCCGTGTTGACACAACCTCAGAGCTCTTACGAGCCACCTGCACTAAGAAACTCCCTGAGGTAAACAAGGGTGATGTGGTTGGCTTCACCGTGAACAAAAATGTCAGACCTTGCTCACGGTCTGACGACTTAATTATAATTAGTATAATTGACTGGAGTAATCGCCTTCACTCAGCCAGTAGGTTGATCACTGCACTGGTTCTATCTACCGCATCACTACATCTTTCAGAACGATCTTGTTATAAGAAAGGGACACAGCAAGGCTTGGAAAGTCAGGGCGAAATTCAATATATGATAAACATATCAACATTTAAGAAAGTTTAACTTTATACAGTTCACAACCTACATAGGAATGAACAGTATTATTGGAGATAGTCTTAGGGCCATTAGATTTTGCTGCTGAAGTGGCTAGTTTACTGTGTACCTCATGTCCATCCTGTGGATGGTAGTGGATAGTTTATTGTGCACCTCATGTCCATCCTGTGGATGGTAGTGGCTAGTTTATTGTGCGCCTCATGTCCATCCTGTGGATGGCAGTGGTTAGTTTATTGTGAACCTCATGTCCATCCTGTGGATGGTAGTGGATAGTTTACTGTGCACCTCATGTCCATCCTGTAGATGGTAGCGGCTAATTTACTGTGTACCTCATGTCCATCCTGTGGATGGTAGTGGATAGTTTATTGTGCACCTCATGTCCATCCTGTGGATGGTAGTGGATAGTTTATTGTGCACCTCATGTCCATCCTGTAGATGGTAGCGGCTAATTTACTGTGTACCTCATGTCCATCCTGTGGATGGTAGTGGATAGTTTATTGTGCACCTCATGTCCATCCTGTGGATGGGAGTGGATAGTTTATTTTGCGCCTCATGTCCATCCTGTAGATGGTAGTGGCTAGTGATTGTGCACCTCATGTCCATCCTGTGGACGGTAATGGCTAGTTCATTGTGCACCTCATGTCCATCCTGTGGATGGTAGTGGCTAGTTTATTGTGCACTTCATGTCCATCCTGTGGACTGTAATGGCTAGTTCATTGTACACCTCATGTCCATCCTGTGGATGGCAGTGGTTAGTTTATTGTGAACTTCATGTCCATCCTGTGGATGGTAGTGGCTAGTTCACTGTACACCTCATGTCCATCCTGTGGACGGCAATGGCTAGTTCACTGTGCACCTCATGTCCATCCTGTGAATGGTCTCAGTAGTAGTACCAGTTCCTAGTAACCAGTTACCATTAACCAGTGTACCAGTAGATGACTCACTGCCAACCGTCTCTGCGTGAATCACTGACTGTATTCATATTGCTGCTGACCTAGCAGGATTTCAAACACCCCCTCACATATGGGCACTGTGAGTAGTCAGTCTTACGATAGAGAGCAGAGAGGCAGGCCGGCTGTGGCGCTTCCCATACTTACGTCGTTATAATATAAGTACTACCAGCCTACGTGAGTATTTTTACCCTATCCACGTTTTCGAAACCCACATGACAATGGTAGTGGTTAGTTTATTGTGCACCTCATGTCCATTCTGTGGATGGTTGTGGCTAGTTTATTGTGCGCCTCATGTCCATCCTGTGGATGGCAGTGGTTAGTTTATTGTGCACCTCATGTCCATCCTGTGGATGGTAGTGGATAGTTTACTGTTCACCTCATGTCCATCCTGTGGATGGTAGTGGATAGTTTATTGTGCACCTCATGTCCATCCTGTGGATGGTAGCGGCTAGTTTATTGTGCACCTCATGTCCATCCTGTGGATGGTAATGGATAGTTCATTGTGCACCTCATGTCCATCCTGTAGATGGTAGCGGCTAGTTTACTGTGTACCTCATGTCCATCCTGTGGATGGTAGTGGATAGTTTATTGTGCACCTCATGTCCATCCTGTGGATGGTAGTGGATAGTTTATTGTGCGCCTCATGTCCATCCTGTAGATGGTAGTGGCTAGTTTACTGTGTACCTCA
>NC_091292.1:95572956-95615456 GCF_038502225.1 Cherax quadricarinatus
AGCTGTAGTAGATGTGTTGCATCCACTTGTGTATGTAGCGGCCTCACCACCAGTGTTGGCTTGACCTGTGATAGACTGACCAGTGGTGGCTCAACCAGTAGTAGACTGAGCGGTGGTGGCTTGACCAGGGGTGGCTCGACCAGTGGTGGCTCAACCAGTGATAGACTGACCAGTGGTGGCTCAACCAGTAGTAGATTGAGTGGTGGTGGCTTCACCAGGGGTGGCTCAATCGGTGGTACATTGACCAGTGGTGGCTCAACCAGTGATAGATTGACCGGTGGTGGCTTGACCAGGAGTAACTCGACCAGTGGTGGCTCAACCAGTGGTAGACTGACCAGTGGTGGATTGACCGGTGGTGGCTTGGCCAGGGGTAGCTTAACCAGCGGTGGCTTAACCAGTGGTGGCTTAACCAGTGGTGGCTTGACCAGTGGTGGCTTGACCAGTGGTGGCTTGACCAGTAGTAAGCCACTGGTTTTACGACTGGGACGGGATAAACAGCCATCACTGGCGTCTTCCCGAGTAATACAACGTTGTGGTCACCATTGTGTGGGACAACAGTGGCTGTTTGTAGGGCAACAGTGGCTGTTTGTAGGGCAACAGTGGCTGTTTGTAGGGCAACAGTGGCTGCTTGTAGGGCAACAGTGGCTGCTTGTAGGGCAACAGTGGCTGCTTGTAGGGAAACAGTGGCTGCTTGTAGGGCAACAGTGGCTGTCTGTAGGGCAACAGTGGCTGTTTGTAGGGCAACAGTGGCTGTTTGTAGGGCAACAGTGGCTGTTTGTAGGGCAACAGTGGCTGCTTGTAGGGCAACAGTGGCTGTTTGTAGGGCAACAGTGGCTGCTTGTAAGGCAACAGTGGCTGCTTGTAGGGCAACAGTGGCTGCTTGTAGGGCAACAGTGGCTGTTTGTGGGGCAACAGTGGCTGCTTGTAGGGCAACAGTGGCTGCTTGTAGGGCAACAGTGGCTGTTTGTAGGGCAACAGTGGCTGCTTGTAGGGCAACAGTGGCTGTTTGTGGGGCAACAGTGGCTGTTTGTGGGGCAACAGTGGCTGTTTTTTGGGGCAACAGTGGCTGCTTGTAGGGCAACAGTGGCTGTTTGTGGGGCAACAGTGGCTGTTTGTGGGGCAACAGTGGCTGTTTGTGGGGCAACAGTGGTTCCTGAATTAGCTTGCATGATCACAGCCACAACCATAACAATAACCATAAGAACATCAACAACCACCACCACAATAACAGCAACAACCACCACCACAATAACATCAACAACCTCCACCACAATAACAGCAACAACCACCACCACCACAATAACAACAACCACCACCAGGACTGGGGTTCCTTCTGAGTCAGCTAGTGGGAGTGTGGAGGGATGTGCAGGTGTGTCGTGTTCTGCAGGTACATCTCTTAGAGGGGAGGAACCCCCAGGGGCAATGTTTCTTCCCAGGGGACTGACTCCCCCACACCGGACGCCGTCGTCTGGTAAATATCTTATATATCATGAGTTCCCTCCCATTTCCACCCCCGCCCCATCTCTGTATACACCTCAACCCTATTGTTCTTCCCCGCCCCTCCTAAGTCTGGGACCGGGACGAGGGGGCGATGATCGACGGAACCGGTTACAGGTAGATTACAGGTGAGTACACTAACCTACTTCTTAGACTACCATACTTTCCACCATCGTCTATTCTATACTCTACTACTCCCTCCTCCCGTTCTACCACTCCCTTCCATCGCCCCTTCCCATCTAACGTATTATCTATATTCTGGCCCCCTTTACCTTCTCGCTTATCTGTGTGGCTAGTTAATGGTCCAAGTCAGACCGAAACGTCGTCGTAAGTTTCGGTCTCCTTTGAGCGGGTTATTGTCTTGTTCCAGCCACGGTATTGTGACTTGATATTCGTTCTCTACGCTCTACACGGAAGTCAGCCCGGTGTTTCAAACGGGATTGAGCACAGCCTTCCTGACGTACGTCCAAGCTGTGGCTGTCTGTAGCTGTTTACCTCAGCAGTATACTGTCATGTCCAACCCTCAGAGCACGCACCTCACATTGGCTGTCTACTCACCTCACGTTGACTTTCTACTCACGTCATGTTGACTGTTTCTCGCCTCACCCTGGCTGTCTACTCACACTAGTGAGTCTTGACTCAGCTTCCAGCTCTCTTCCGTCTGTTTCCTCACTCACTGTTTCACGATGTTTCGAGATGGACCTAAACATCGGCCAGTTTTCATTGCCAATTTGTGGGTTAGTTGTGAATTGTCCCAGTCATGGTATTGTGATGGAGAAAGAGGAAGAGAGGGAGGATGATGAGAGGTAGGTGGAGGTGGAGATGAAGGAGGAGGAGGTTAAGGAGGGGAGGGAGGATGTAATGAGTACACACAGAGTGAAAAAAGATAACACAACACCTCCACTGATGCTATCAGCGGACACAACCCTGGCTACTGTGTAGCAAGTGGTGGGGGTGTAGGAAAGGGAGTGGGTGGGGTTATGGAGGGGTGGTGGTGGGCGTAAAGGATGAAGGTGGTGGGGAATGAAGGATTGAAGGTGGTAGGGGAATGTAGAGGAGATATGAAGGAGTGTGTTTTGGAGAGGGGGGTTTCCCCCACTTCCCCCTCCAGTAGGGGGGGTGTTAAAATATCGGTATCGGGATCAGTATGCGCTAATTTTGATGGCATCGATATCGGCCTAAAATCGATTATCGGTATGAACATCAGCAAAAATTCTGGTATCGTGTCGTCACTACCCTCCATCAAGCCCTGTGATCTTAAATATCTTTGTCAATCACATTTCCGCTGTATGTGGGATGGGTTATCCTGGCAAATAGTAATTCAAAGTAACTCCAGCTCTATTGAAACTGAACCTTCGGAGCTGCTGTAGCTGCTAAACCGTTAGTGGGATACTTGACATCCTCAATGTTCTAGTGAACTCTGACATAACGGTATCTTGGTACAGAGGACATTCTCGACAACGTTACCTGGCCACTGGTTGCGAGTAAGATGGGTTGGATTTGAGAGGGACCTGCCTAGCAGGTTTGCTGCACTGCCTCTCAATGATTACCTTTCTGTTTCTACTAGTGGGCCCAACCTTTGATTATCTCTCGGAATAAAGATACCTAACTGTTGCACACGTGTCTTAATTATCAACTTGTCAGTACTGCATACCAATATCACATACCATTGAACTCTGTCAGCTCAGCCTGATACACTTCATTACTCGATCTAAACATCCCATCCTGTGTGACGAAGTATGATTGGGAAACACAGTGTTTGTTCCCTCTCTGCAACACTCATATATGTACTTACGATGTACCTATGTTCATTTACTAATACTATATTTTCGAACTCCTTCCTCTCTCTCCTCCCGTCAACCACACTCACTAAGAGTGTTTGAATCCTTAATGGGTGAAAAAAAAAAAAGATTCAGATGCATTGCGAACATTATGAAGAGACGGCTTTAAAGAAGAGGGTTATTGGGATTGAGAATTCTGGGAATTAAAGGAAGCACTGAAGATTCCAAGGGTCAAAATAAATGGGATGAAGGTTGAGAAGAATCCTGAGAGAGGATTAGAAGCTCAGGCATTTACAAAAGGTGATGGGTTGGAAAGAGGTTGGGTGGGGTTCAGAGTCTGGGAAGAAGGTTCCAACACCACAGTGCTGAGTGCTTCACCTGACAAATGGTTTTTCTCTTACAGTGAATGGCTTTACAAGTGCCAGTGTCTGGCAGACTGTTCCTTGCAGACTGTGCCTGGCAGATAGTGCCTGGCACTTTGCCTGGTAAACTGTGCCTAGCAGACTGTGCCTGGCAGATAGTGCCTGGCAGACTTTGCCTGGTAAACTGTGCCTAGCAGACTGTGCCTGGCAGATAGTGCCTGACAGACTGTGCCTAGCAGACTGTGCCTGGCAGACAGTCCCTCGTAGATATTGCATGGCATACAGTGCCTGACAGATAGTGTCTGGCAGACAGTGTGTGGCAGACAGTGCCTGGAAGACTGTGCCTAGTAGACTGTGCCTGGCAGACAGTATACACTATCATTCTCGCCTACTTCATGTCAGCAAAAATCAAAAACACCCACTAACATCTTCCCCAATGAAGGAATAGATAGCTCCAATTCCTTGAACCAAAAGCTCTTCATCTAGGCACACCATCTTCCCCCAGTCTTGAAGACACAATAGAGACATCACACACACAGTAACAATACCCCACCCACACCTTTATATATATATATTTCTTACTCTACAAACGACTTTCACTTTCATTAAGTTTTGTGTACTTACATATATACTGCAGAAGGGGTCGAGTCCTAGCTCCTGGCCCTCTTGCCGACTGCCGGACTGACCCAACTGTTGTACATGTGTCTTATTCATCTGTCGATTTTGTACGCCATTTATAATATCACTCCTGCCTAGCTACATGGACCCTGCCATAACTAATCTTAAAATTATGTATGCCTCCTGCCTCCACTACTTCTTCGTAGAGGCTATTCTACTGCCTGACCACCCGGAGACTGAAAAATTACTTCCTGACATCTCTATGACTCATCTGTGTCTTTAGCTTCAACCTGTATCCTCATGTACCTCGTTCCCGCCTCTCAAACAATCTATCCCTTTCTACCATATTAATTACTCAGAGTATTTTACACGTTGTTATTATATCTTCCCTGGCTCTTCTATCCTCCAGTATCGTTAGGTTCATGTGTTGCCTCTCCTCGTAGTTCATTCCCCTTGGCTCTGGAACGAGCCTCTACACTTTCTCCAGTTTCTTAACATACTTTACCAGGCGTGGCTTCCATGTTGATGCTACATATTCCAGGATGGACCTGACATATTATGTATAAAGAGTTATGAATGATTCCATTGATATTCCTGAAGGTTTTTCTTAAACTTGTCAAGCGACCATAGGGTGTAGAGGTTAATCGGTTTATGCGAGCCTTTGGCGATATGCTCGACACTATGTTCACCCCGAGGTCTTTCTCTGTGAGTGAGGTCTGCAGCCCCTGTCCTCCCGAGTCTATACTTGGCTTCTAGTCTTCTCGTTCCCTTCCACAATCTTATAATCTAGCATTTGCTGGGGTTGTATTCAAGGGCTCACTTGTCTGACCATTCTCGTAGTTCGTTTACATCCAATTGTAGCCTTTCCTTGTCCTCGGCTGTTTGTATCCTCATTATTTTTACACCATCAGGGAACAAGGATACATCTTACTTAGGACCCTCTGCTTTGTTATTCACATATACTACAAACAGTACTGGTCTTAAAACTGATCTTGTGAATCGCGATTTTTTTATTCATTTGAGTATGTTCTCTGATTTTCCTGCCTGAATCTTAAGTTTTTGCTACACTCTCTTGTGAAGTATAGTATCAAATGCCTTCTTGCAGTCTGTGTGTGTGTGTGTGTGTATGTGTGTGTGTGTGTGTGTGTGTGTGTGTGTGTGTGTGTGTGTGTGTGTGTGTGTGTGTGTGTGTGTGTGTTTGTGCGTGTGTGTATGTGTGTGTGTACTTGTACCAGTGATGTGGTGTGTGCGTACCAGTGGTGTGTAAATGTACCAATGGTGTGTGTATATATACCAGTGGTGTATACTCACCTATCTGTGGTTGCAGGGGTCGATTCATAGCTCCTTTTCCCGCTTCTTCACTGATTGCTACTAGGTCCTCTCTCTCCCTGCTCCATGAGCTTTATCAAACCTCGTCTTAATACTATGTATGGTTCCTGCCTCCACTACGCCACTTTCTAGGCTATTCCACTTTTGACAACTCTATGTCTGTAAAAATACTTCCTATCATCCCTTTGACTCATAGGAGTCTTCAACTTCCAAGTGTGACCCCTTGTTTCTGAGTCCCCTCTTTGGAACATCCTGTCTTTGTCCACCTTGTCAATTCCTCGCAGTATTTTATATGTCGTTATCATATCTTCCCTGACCCTCCTGTCCTCAAGTGTCGTCAGGCCGATTTCCCTCAACCTTTCCTCGAAGGACAATCCCCTTAGCTCTGGGACTAGTCTTGTTGCAAACCTTTGCACTTTCTCTAATTTCTTGACATGCTTGACAAGGTGTAGATTCGAAACTGGTGCTGCATATTCCAATATGGGCCTGACGTATATGGTGTACAGAGTCTTGAATGACTCCTTACTGAGGTATCGGAACGCTATTCTCAGGTTTGCCAGACGTATGCTGCAGCAGTTATCTGATTGATGTGCGCCTCCGGAGATGCGCTCAGTATTATACTCACCCCAAGATCTCTTTTCTAGAGTGAGGTTTGCAGTCTTTGGCCACCTAGACTATACTCTGCGGTCTCCTTTGCCCTTCCCCGATCTTCATGACTTTGCATTCGGCGGGGTTAAATTCAAGGAGCCAGTTGCTGAACCAGGCTTGTAGCCTGTCCATCTGCAAACGGACACTTCTGAGGCTATCCCTTCCGTTATGTCATTCACATATAACAAAAACAGCACAGGTCCTGACCCCTGTGGAACCCCGCTTGTCACAGGCGCCCACTCTGACACCTAGTCACGTACCATAACTTGTTGTTGTGTGTATACTAGTGGTGTGTTTGTGTGTACCAGTGGTGTGTGTGTGTACTAGTGGTGTATGTGCACCAGTGGTGTGTGTACCAGTGGTATGTGTACCAGTGGTGAGTGTGTGTGTGTGTGTGTGTGTGTGTGTGTACCAGTGGTGTATGTGTGTGTACCAGTGGTGTATGTGTGTGTACCAGTGGTGTATGTGTGTGTACCAGTGATGTGTGTGTTTGTATTAGTGGTGTGTGTTTGTATTAGTGGTGTGTGTACCAGTGGTGTGTGTACTATTGGTGTGCGCACCAGTGGTGTGTGTGTGTGCGTATACCAGTGGTGTCATTATACTTCTATCACGTCTACTTTCTCTTGCAAATGTAAACTTTTTACTGAATGGAAGGGAAAAAAACTGGAGAAATCAGGATCATATATAAAGTGGCAGTGACCAGGTCCCAGCCCACAACACTTCCGTCAACCTTCACAAGTGGCAGTGACCAGGTCCCAGCCCACAACACTTCCGTCAACCTTCACAAGTGGAACACTTCAGAGCAGTGTAACGACAGTGACTCCAGCACCCCACCCATCACCACCCCACCCATCACCACTCCTCCCATCACCACTCCTCCCATCACCACTCCTCCCATCACCACTCCTCCCATCACCACTCCTCCCATCACCACTCCTCCCATCACCACTCCTCCCATCACCACTCCTCCCATCACCACTCCTCCCATCACCACTCCTCCCATCACCCCGCCCAACCCTCCACCACCCCTCATTCTGCACGCTCAACGACAAAAAAAAAATATTTCAGTTAAATACGATCACGCTGGAGCACAAGTTTCCAACACGTCTAAATACTAACACATTTATTTACATTCTGACGTAGAGACAGATACAAGGAAGTCAAGTTAATTTTGAGGGAAGTGACAGCCACCAATATTCTCTCACGAATACACTTCTTTATTAATAAAAATTGCAACAAATTATCATCCAACAACAAAATAATAATGTAGCACTGAGGTAGACCTACTGGACCATGCTAGGTAAGTCCTCCTCACACCCAACCATAACCAATCATAGGCTAACATATTTCAAAGGTCTCCACTGTATTAGCTACGACGATAATGGAAATAAATCGCCATGTCTGACTTTTTTGGGTTATCCTAATCAATTTACACATATGTTACTAGGTATCATAACTGTAATTCTGCGTACCTGTACCTACATAAACCTGTTTATTTACTTGTCCTACTTATCTATAGTGTGTGACTGTGTTAGGAAGATGCAGTGAATGGACGCTGACTACATAACATACCTTAATTCACAAGATACTACGCTACAACACACCAGGGGTTTAACTCCCCTAATACATACAACTAGGTAAGTACACACACATACACACACATACACACACACACACACACACACACACAAACACACACACACACACACACACACACACACACACACACACACACACACACACACACACGTCACCTCCAATGCACGTAAACAACAATATCATACATGCATATACACTTAGACATAGTCATAGATGCATGTGCACTCATATATACGTACACTCATACAGACACATATACGTATACACTCATACAGACACGCCAGCAGCCAACAAGGACACAAAAGCTACACCAAAGAGAACATGATTCTGAGTAACAGCTCCTCAAAGACTAGTCAACACTCCGTGAATATACAAAAATATCTTTCTCCCTACCAGGTGCAGTTCATCATAACAACCAACGATTAGCCTTGCCACAAGGTTAATAGTTAGTTGCTGCTTTGACCACAAAAGCGTCTGACACAAACTTGTCATTACTATAAGGTCGATAATTACACACATAAACACGCACTCACGAGCGCACACACACACACCACACACACACACACACACACACACACACACACACACACACACACACACACACACACACACACACACACACACACACACACACACACGAATGGGGTTCCACACGTGTCAGAAATAGGATCAGCACTGTTTCCTGTGTATATAACTGACATGACAAAAAACTGAGTCAGGCGTCACTGTTCACAGATGACATAAATCTAATCAGAAAAACAGAAACAGAAGTAGACCAGGAAAAACCACAATTGGATCCTGGACTAGCTGCAGCAAGACTGATCTGACTATAAGCTATTAAAATTTAACCCCAGCAAGTGCAAAGTTATGACAGTCAGAGAAGGGCAAAGAAGACCTTAAACAGTATACATGCTCGGGAACGAAAGCTGCAAACTTCCCTGAAAGAGAAGGTCCTCGGGGTGAGCATAGTTCCGAGCATTTCACCTGAAGTTCACATCAGCTGAATAACCGCTGTAACAAAAGCAGGACTGGCAAATTTAACGATAACTTTCAGGAACATCAACAAGGCGCCATTTACGACCTTACACGCGGGATATATCAGGAACTTTAATTTGAAAAATTATGTAAAAAAATGAAAATAGTGCAAATGTTTGCATAGAGACTTATCCCAGAGCAGAGGAGCATGAACTATGAGAGGCTAGAGGAGCTAAACCTGACGACACTAGAGGACAGAAGGACCAGAGGTGACATGATTACGACGTACAAAATACTGTGAGGAAATGACAAAATGGACAGGCCGAGTTTGAGAGGCGGGTCTCAGGTTCAAGAGGTCACAGTTCGAAGTTAAAAACACAGGAATGTTAGGAAATATTTCTTAAGTCTTAGAGTAGTCAAGAAGTGGAACGACCTAGACAGCGAAGTGGTAGAGGCGGGATTCATATACAAATTTAAAAGCAAAAGCCAGGAGTCGAGACTCAGTCTCTGTAACCACAGATAGGTGAGCACACATACACACACACTCTCTCTCTCTCAAACTTATACACAAATGTAACCAAAGAAAAATCCCCCTAAAAAAGTTATAAGATTAAATCCTTGGAATAACCATTACTACAGTCTTCCTTGAGGTTCTCATGAAGGGAATCAGAACAGCAGATCAGGATAATTTAACAACAGAGGCATTCAGAAGACTACACAAAGACTCGTTTAAAACACTTTACCTTGTATCACACACACACACATCTTACGTAACACATAAACAGGAAAACACAACAGGGTAACCAGGAAGCAGGGAACAAGGGCGGAGCACCAAGGAGCAGTAACGCCACTCTGAAGAAGCCATGATAACAACGGTTAACACTGAAAAATGTCACAAAATGAGTGGTAAACGGCGAAACTGCAGCCATTGTTATAACGCCACCATTTATCAATGTTTTCATATGAAAGGCACCAGCACGACCTCTGTTTTTTATACCCCTTTCAATTATATATATATATATATATATATATATATATATATATATATATATATATATATATATATATATATATACATGTATATATATATATATATATATATATATATATATATATATATATATATATATATATATGCAATTCAAGTCGTAACGAACGACTGTCGATGAATAAACTCAAATGTAGCCAGGAGGCTCGAACTGTGGTCCCGAGCTTTACAGGTCCAGCGCTTTACCACTGAGCAGGTCACGGTCTATACACATTGTAAATACTACCTCAGAGACGACATTACAGACCGATATCTCGCTTTATGAAGTGATTTAAATGGCAAGCGCCACCTGCGAGTGAACATGTCAAAATGACAGCACATTATAGTTTAAATAGGTCACACGATACTACGATGTTCATCACAATATTTGAAAAAAAAATCTACTGACTAGTAGGGCTCTTGAAGACGCCCAGTTAGAACTTTCTTATGAGCCAGGGCGAAACGTTCTCCAAATAAAAGCTTGCTCTTCCACCAGTTAACTCTCGTGGGCAGTACGATATTTGAATCCAGTGGCTAGTTAATTGTGTAACTATCCTAGCCTCTGGAGTAATTAACACGTTAACTATGTAAATATCCTAGCCTCTGCAGGAGTAATTAACAAGTTAACTGTGTAATTATCCTAGCCTCTGAAGGAGTAATTAACAAGTTAACTGTGTAATTATCCTAGCCTCTGAAGGAGTAATTAACAAGTTAACTATGTAACTATCCTAGCTCCTGAAGGATTAATTAACAATGACCACAATGCACAAAGTCATGTCTCAGGGTCGATCCAACAAAGCTAGCAGAATGCTAGGTTTCCCTGCTAGAAAGTGCAAGCTATGAGACTGACGCGTGTACCATAATGATAAAAATAACTGGTTATGAATGACCATAATTTTTAAAGGGGTGGACCGGTAAGCCAGCGGAAGGCCTCGGTCAGATGACCAAAAGCTCCAAAGGCGGGTCATCATCTGATTAAGACCCGCGTCAGGAAACACTTGTTCTGTTAACTGACGAACCTTACCTAACCTAGCGTGTACCATACATGTGTACATCCACGCGTGTGTGTATGCATGCATGCACACACACACACTATATATATATATATATATATATATATATATATATATATATATATATATATATATATATATATATATATATATATATATATTGGGCACACGCCCCAGCTCGGAGGAGCTGGATGAGATTTTCGCCTTATAATCGGTGATACACACGTAACAACATGTACCGTATATGCCACCTTTAGATCAACATTGTATCTTTTAAATCTCCTATATATATATCTATATATATATATATATATATATATATATATATATATATATATATATATATATATATATATATATATATATATATATATATATATATATACACCCAGACTATGTCATTCCTTTAAAAATGAAATGGTTATAATCATAACCATAATTTTTAAAGGGGTGGACGGGTAAGCCAGTGGAAGGCCTCGGTCAGATGACCAAAAGCTCCAGCAGAGGGTCATCATATGACTAAGACCCGCGTCAGGAAGCACTTGTCCTGTTTCCTGACAAATCTTACCTAACTTATCATTCCTCCAATACTGTGGGCTGTGTCCAGCGTCTGGGGAATGGGAAATCAGATCTCATCCAAGGGAATGGTAGATCCAATCCTTAGGATCAAAGCACCCGCTTGAAGGGACCTGAAACCCTAACCTACAAGCGGAATCCTACAAAAGTGCAGGTTTCTAGCCTAGGAGAAAGCAGGGGGACACCATCCCTGAAGGCTTCACAGGTTTCCAGCAGAAGAGAAAGCAGGGGAAGCGCTAAACCCCTATGAGCGCATATTACTCCTATGAGATGGAAGGTAATAAGGTTTGATCCAGGGGAAAGGAGGATACCTCCACTTCTATCAAGAGCCCTTCACCCGCGTCAAGGAGCCCACTCGCCCACTCTCTACCTGAACAATACCGTGACTGGAACAATCACAACACCGTTATTGGAACAATTCACAACACCGTGACTGGAACAATTCAGAACGCCGTGGCTGGAACAATATGTAATATCGAGTCTGGGACAATTCACAATATTATGGCTGGAACAATTCACAACACCGTTACTGGAACAATTTGCAATACAGTGGCTGGAACAGTTAATAACACAGTGGTTGGAACAATTCACAACACCGTGACCGGAACAATTTGCAATAGAGTGGCTGGAACAATTAAAAACATCGTGACAGGAACAAATAACAACACTGTGGCTGGAACAGTTTACAATATCGTGGCCCATTGCAATCTACAATACAGTGGTTGAAACACTTCATTATGCATTGGCCGGAAAAATTCCCAATACCGTGGCTCGAACACTTCACAACACTTTCTGGACCAATTCACAACTAAACCTACAATATAGAGACAAATTACAGACGACGTTCCAGAACTGCGCGAAACGTCATTTATAGCACCATTTCCAATTTGTAGGCTAGTCGTGATTATATTACGTCGTGATTTACGCAGAAATTTGTTACCTTATCTGCTGACGCAAGGTAATAAATTACCTTTTCTCCACTGAGTAATTTTTCAAATTAGACTGGAGGGAAAAAAGTGCAGCGGACAAATGTAGTAGTAGCAGCAACAGCACACACAAGAGGCATTCTTGAGCTTCCCCAGCGCTCGGAGTTAATCCCCGAGGCTGGGGTGTGACTCCAAAAGGATCCTGTAGTGCTTGCTGCCTTTGCACCTCCTGACATCGTTTGCTCCTATGCAGCTGCCACACCCCTCGAGCCCAGTGTGGGCGGGGTTTGTGGCAGCCCATGGTGCCTAGCTTCTCCCTCCGCGCCCCGTGGGAGCGCGGAATGGGGCTAGGCCTGGGGACAGCTTGTCCCAGGCAACGAGGAGGTACTTGCACATCCTCCCATGGCAGACACTGGTCTGAAATACTTCCTCGACAGAGCCAAGGCCTGGCGATTATACCGGCGAATCTACAACAGAACAGAAGAGATTGCAGTCTACAGAGAACTACGTAGCTACGGGCTGAGCCCAGGTCTGAGTACTAAGTAAGAAGACTTTAAATTACAATGAAGGTTCAGTTTTGAAATTAATATTTAGATAGCCTATTAGAAGATCTATAAATATATTAATTACATAAAATTCAACTAGGTTACCTAGCCCGAATTTAGGTCGATATTATTATTAGTGTTGTTGTTATTACTATTACTGTTATTGTTATTATTATGCAAAACTTAAAACATATCAACACTTCTGAATTTTATTTTTGTTTCGAGTCAATAATTCAACCCTGTATAAATATAGTAATTTTAATAGTTCGCATTCAAGTTAACTACTTTAAATTTACTAGTAATAATAATACCTGAAATGAATGTATCAATACCTATATGGATCATAAAAAAAAATTAAAATTATATAATCCGCTTTCAGACAAAAGGAAATTAGTTTCTTTAAAAATATTTCTCGGTGGCACAGAGACACACGAGGCTTCACTGAGTAACAAAATGAAACTAGTCTTGCAGAAAACCGGAAGTCTGAAGCAAAACCAGACAATCATTAAAGATCCGAGACGGAAGACACTTCTGATCGCTTCGGTTATCAGAAGACAAAAACTAACAACGAAGATCTGAGACACAGGAACACAAAGACACAGGAAGGAAGGAAGGAACACTGCAGCAGGCTTACTGGTCCGTGCTGGGAGGGGCCGACTAACACTCACTCATCTACCCGTTCAACCTACCCGGAGTCTACCTGGAGGGTATTCCGGGGATCACGGCCTCCGCGGCCCGGTCCAAGGTTCTTGCCTCAATGGCGCTATCTGGATTTATTCCCCTTATCCACAACTCTACTGCCAAATTAGTACTTCCCAATATCTTTTCCAAATTTAAATTTTACCAACTCCATTGCTGCAAGTCCTGTCTTAATTAAATACTTTCAACACACTTTTTATAACCCCTTTATTTATTCCAGCTTTTCATTCATACACTTCAATAATATCTTCCCTAATTGTACGCCTTTAAAGGGAATGCAAATTCAGGGTCTTCAATCTTCGTAGGAAAGGTTCCTGGTACATGGAATCAACTTCATCTTTCTCTGTTTATTTTCGAGTGCATTCATATCTATTCAGAAATATACATAAATGAGCAGCATAATCTCAATGAGGCTTAATCAAAAACATATAAAGTTGACATATAACCTTAGGACTTTTATTGTTTATGTTTCATGATATTAAGCTTTATTGCGAACACTTATGTAGTTGTTTTAATTTTAAGTATCTTCTAACTAAAAATCTTAAAAAAATTTCACACTGAGTTTGACTTATAACTTATATGTGTCCTACTTGTTTTCTTTTCCTAGAATTAGAATATTACACTTGTCTACACTGAGCTGCATCTGCTACTTATCTAACCACAACATCAACCTATCCAGGTCATCCTGTAGCCTTCTTGTGTCCACATCAGAAATTATCTGACGGCCTATTTTAGTGTCATTGGTAAGCTTACTTAGGTCGCTATTTATTCCCTCATCAATGTTATTTATATAGACTATGAACAAGAGTCCCAACACTGACCCCTGTGGCACACCATTCTTAACAGGTCCCCATTCTGATTTTTCCATATTAATGCAAACTCTCTGTTGCCTGTCGGTCAGCACCATGATATTATACCATTTCTAATAATTCGATGTAGAAGTTTATCAGAGGCCATACCCCCGGCCGGGATTGAACCCGCGGTCATAGAGTGGCTAGCGCGACGGGCTGGAGTTTTGAGACTCTATGACCGCGGGTTCAATCCCGGCCGGGGGTATGGTTTATTTGCAATCGTGTCATTACGATTTCTTAAGTTTATCAGAGGCTTTACTTAAGTCCATATACACAATATCGTATTCATCTTGGCATATTTCCTCGAATACCTCAGTGTAAAGGTTATTAAGTTCATAAGGCAGGAACTCCCTTTGTAAAACAGTGCTGAGATTCGTTGATCGAATTACATCTTTCAAGATGGCTTCGAAGTGCACCAACAAATATTAATTCCATCAACTTTCCCACAATTAAGGTGGATGACCCTGGTCACTGAGTAGTTTATATAAGCTACAATTTAAGTGGAAAGGAAAACAATTGAAAGTTCACCAGGACACTAATAATGATCTAAAATACTACTATAAGACTTTACAACCCATTTCCTCAGGAATTTGCGCAAAAAAATATCGTAAAACGTAAATAAACGACAACAGGCAGCTTCCTATAGACGACACAACAACAACACGTCGCGGCGGGTGCGTAAGAAAAAAGAAAATCACGACCGTGGGTTGAAATCGTACATAAGAGCGATTTGAAACTCTTTATACTCACTCCAAGAGGTCGGCGATCCCGTCAGTAACCCTTTGTTTTTATTTTTTAAAGCCTTTGAATAGTTTCCCAGTCAGTCGTTTATTCTGGGGGGAGGGGGAGCCGACAGAGGGCTATTGTTTAGATCCCGGGAAATGAGTTCGGAAAAGGACATTAAGAGATGTTCAAAACAGTGGCGATATTGAGAGATGTTCAAAATTACAGCGATATTAAGAGATGTTCTAAATAACAGCGATATTAAGAGAAGTAAATAGCAGCGACATTAAAAGATGGACTAAATAACAGCTGCATTAAGAGATGTTCTAAATAACAGCGGGTTACCATTGAGGCAAGAGAGCTGTGTTCTTAATTACCGCCACCTGACGTACACAGCCTCAAGCAGGGAGGACCAACCTTGTTCACTCTCTGAATAACACACACACACACACACACATGGAGAAGGGAGAGAGTGGACCTAGTAGCGATCAGCGAAGAGACGGGACCAGGAGTTGTGAATCGACCCCTGCAACCACAAACAGGTGAGTACACACATACTGGAGTTTCTTCCAGAATTTTCTTGCCTCTTGAGGCCTGGCAGTCTTTCTCGCACAGACCGCAAAACAGGTACTATTCAATGTAATGATAAACGACATTTTTTGAAAATTGTTCGCCTCCTGAAAATATGTTACAGCATATGCAGATGAGGGATTGATATTGGGGCGGGTAAAGTCAAGTGAGGCGGCACTTAGCATACAAGCGTCACTGCGGGATATCCAGAAGTGGAAGTGTCCTTGAAGTTTGTATTTACCCGTGTATAAAGCCAAATTTACTGTATTCACGAAATACAGAATATGTCAACTCCCAGTCCTTAAGTTCTCTGGTAATGTTTCCTCAGCTGAAATGCTTCTATACCATGCGAGAGGATGAGGAACCACCATGGAGTCCACACCTGAACCACCTCTCAAGTGAACATTCAGGGTCAACACTGCTCCGTACGGCTGTGTGCAGAACCTGGGAGCGCACAGGACAACAGTCAGCACGCTGTATCTTATTCTAGCACAAGTTAGGCTCAAGAAATGTGAGATTCTTGCTGACTTTGACAACTGGATGTCACCTTCAAAACTGAGACAACGTACAATATAAAGGACTTGGGACGTGGCGGGAGTAAATAAAACAGAAACCACGAACCAATGATGAGGTAGGAGGGGAATGTCTTGCCGCTGACACAGCAACACAAACTTTCGTGATTTATCAAGCTTTCATTCACGGCTCTATAGTCACTCACCCAACGCGGCGCTTCACACAGGTGTTGTACGAATATCAATTTTATAGTGTGCGTCCATATCCTCTTCCGGCGGTAGGTAGTGTGTGGGAGGAAGGTGATGGACCGGATGGGGGTGGCTTAACAAGCTAGAATGTATCTCGGTGGGAAGGCTTTCCCACGAACATGGGCACCGACTCGATACGACACAGTAGGACATGGGAGTTTATATGACAAGGAAAAAAAATGATTTAGATATATACTTCTCCTGTATGAAAGAAGCCATCTTGAACGATGGGGATTCCCCACGAAAGACGCTAGTGTAGTAAGTTCAACTCTGCCACAACGATACCACTGACGCTGCCGTAGCTAATGAACCTTTAATGTAATACTTGACGATATATCCATCGCCCTACTGAAGTCTCCCGTGCTCAGGCTGACAGGTTTCTTGCGAAAGGAATAATGTTGGAACCTGGGGCTTACTCTCCTGAGGGCTCGGTCGGAGACCAGGCCTGCTATATCTGGTGTATACCTGGAGGGGGTTTCAGGGGGCAATGACCCCGCGGCGCGGCAAAGCCCCCGGTTGGAAAGAAAATATTACAGGATTAAGAACTATTAAGAAGCACATATAGAAGAGTAAAGAATGTGGATACTGAAAGTAAACACAAGTTTTACAAGATTTATGTCATCGTACGTCTTCATGAGACGGAATGCAAAAAAAAAAAAAAAAAATAAGTTTCTTTTACTCTTTTACACATTCATTTGAGAGGACGATAGTAACTCTCTGGATGGTTGCTTGTCAAAGCACCTGTCAAGGTGCTTTGACAAGCAACATCTGCTTGTATTGCTAGTTCTAACATAGTGTTTATACACATTCTTCTTCAAACTTCTTATTGTTCCACCCAGAAAGACTTGTCCACATACACGCTTGTTCACTCCTCTTACTGTTCCAACCAGAAAGATTGTGTTAATCAAACACAAGTTTAAAAAACAGTCTGAAAAGAACTAGCAAACGAGTTTGAAAAAAAGTAAAATACTACTTAGGTTAATATGTTTTATAATGGACCGCTTACCCAGCCTGAGAGCGTCGCATTATTATTATTATAATCAAGAGCCCCTCACCAACATCAAGGAACCTTCCTTGAGGGGGAGAGCGTCGCAAAACAGTATAGATAGGAAGCCGCAGATCAACTGTCAATCATAATTAAAGAGTATTTATGGAGAAAGTAACAAGGTCAGTAGATTGTAAGATGGTGTTACTGCTAGATCAAGGGTAGGAGGAGTATCCCTGGCAGTACGGTTTATATGGAGATGCCAATGACATCAAATATAAAGTGTGTGGATATACACTGTAACTATCTCAGTGTCCAAATATCCAACCTTTCTGAGACACATCCATGCAATCCTTACAGGATATGCCAAAATGTTTCATTATTAATAATATCTGAAATCTTGAGACTGTATCCACACTTAGCGTCGACTAGATGAATAAACTGTTTCTGGAGAGACTGTAACCCAATTATGACTAATGTTTTAGTGGTAATAAAATACCTAAATGTCTGTGAATTTGTATATCCATATTGTATTGTGTTTATTAGCTCTATGAAGAAACTGTAATAAATGAGATCACTATAGTGTAATAGTTATGATGTAACCATGCCCGCTGGGGTCAGGTCAAGATTTACTGTGACCTCTGTAATCCTGTTTTTCACGCTACCTCTCACAGGATGAGCTGCGGGGGTACACTAAACTAGTCACTCAGGCGGCACAACTAGTATATACATGCTGGTTCATACTTCTGACTGTATCACTCTGGAAGACTGTGTTCATATACACGCTGGTTCAATACCTCTGATACTGTTCCACCCAGAGAGAAATTTTGACCAGGAGGTGGAGTTTGTCTCTCAAACACCTAGTAGGTAACTACACGCCCTCTGATATTATTATTATTATTAACGTTAATATTATTATTATGAAAGCTATTATTATTGTTATTACTATTATTATTATTGTTATTATTATAAGTATCATTGCTCCCCCTCCTCAGCCTCACCTTCCTACAAGTACTCACCTCCTCCCTCTCTTCTCTTCATCCAGCCAAAGAGGAACAAGATCAGAGTATATGACCCCCACTTGGCACTGGCACTGGCACTCCTCAGGCACCTGGGTAGTGCCAAGGGTGGGCGGCACCTCTGATGGCACTCCTCAAGATCCTTTTTAAAGCCCTTACCTCCAACTCATTCTCCCCCTCCTCGTCCCAGGATGACTAGCTCGCTCTCTCTCTCTCTCTCTCTCTCCAAGATTAAGGGTAAGACTTCCTTCCCTGTATTTTACAGGCTACAAGATTTTATATTGCCTCTCGTTTCCTTTCTCTTCCCTCTCATCCCTCCCCATCACCTCTCCACCCCTATCCCTAACCTCTCCCAACTCCTCTCCTTACCAAGATCCTTCTCTTGCCCTCTCTATCTCCCCTCTCCCCTCCCCTCCCCCCCCCCTACACATCCTCCTCCTCAGCCACCTGCGGTTGTTTGCCTTAAGTCAATTGTTGCTATTCAATGTTTAGGCAGAGTCCAGGCTGGCTCCATGTTACGCTCACATACAGCTTTTTAAACGTTTAACTTCAATGTTTAGAGTCTTCATGGTTTAGCAGGAGGCGCAGACAATCCGGCTGACAGTCTAGCAGACAGATAGTTGAGCAGGTGGGTGCGTAGTCTGTTCAACAACGCGCGCTACACAGACAACACCTCAATGCTGGACACCCAAGGCCATGAAAGCTGAAAAGTATTCATCCCTAACTTGACTACCTGAAGGATGATTCCAGGGGTCAACGCTCCAGTGGCCCGGTCCCAAACCAGGCCTCCCGGTGGATTAAGTTGTTACTGCTGGCCGCACGCAATCCAATGTACGAACAACAGCCCGGCTGATCAGGAACTTTTTTGAGGAACTTGTCAAGCTCTCTCTGGAAGACAGCCAGATATTTTTTGGTAATTCTTTTTATGGACAGGAGAGTACTGAAGAGTCGGGGACCTCCGACACTTGTCGAGCTCCTGTTTTTATTGGAGGTACTCTGCGCCATGTGCCAAGTCTCCTCTGAGCATGTGTAGTGATTTAAGTGTTCAGGTTTTGAACCAGTCCCTCCAGGACTTTCCAGGTGTAAATTTTGATGTATATTTCTCGCTTACGTTCCAAGGAGTACAGTTGAAGGGCCTTCAAGCATTCCCAGTAGTTCAGATGTCTGATTAAATGTACACAGGGAGTGAAAGTTCTCTGTTTTCTGGATCAGCAACCTCGCCTTCCTTGAAGGAACCCTCAGTATACATCAGTATTCCAGCCTGGAGAGAACAAGTTACTTGAAGTGTATCAACACTGGCTCAGCATCCATTGTCTTGAAAATTCTGGTTATCCAGCCTATCATTTTCCATGCGGCAGCAACAGCAATATTGTTGCGATCCTTGAATGTGAGATCTCCAGATATCTTTGTTTCTGAGTCTACCACATGAGACTTTAACTCTGTTGAATAATTTGAGTTTGTCCTACATTCCGTTATAGTCTTTATTTCCTTCATTCTTTCATAGGGAAGTAAATTAAACCTGTCCTCGTTAAACATCATATTGTTGTCTGAGGTCCACTGGAAGACTTGATTTATATTCACTTTAAGTTTTGCTATGTCTTCGACGGATGCCACTCAAATTGATTCTAATCATCAGCTAAAGATTGTTATGGATATTTGAAAGATACCTGAAGGACCCTTCTGGGGGTTAACGCCCCCGCTGCCCAGTCAGAAACCAGGCCTTCCATTGGATCAAGGCCTGATCACCCAGGCTGTCACTGCTGACCATGCTTAGTCCAAAGTACAAACCACAGCCCAACTCTGATTTGAGTAACGTACCAGAAGACAGCCAGAGGCTTGCTGGTAATTAATTCCCTTTATGCATGAGTTCTCTCATAGTGTACTCGTCGTGCCCTTACCTTTTATTGGAGGTGCTCTGCACCGTCTGCTAAGTCTTTTGTTTTTAAATGGAGTGATTTTGGTGTGCAGGTTTAGAACCATTCCCTCCAGGACTTTCTAAGAAATACAGTTGGAGACTTCAACGTTATGTTCTTGTCGACGTTGGATATAAGAATGAGAAACATAAGTGAGGCGAGTACTGTTGTACTGCCATTGTTGTGAAGCTGAACAATGTTAGGTGTGTTTAATGACTGCACTCACGTGACTTCTTGATCATGGAGAACAGGAATTAGAGCTCAGAGACCAGGAACTACAGTTTACAGACCAGGAATTAGAGCTCAGACCAGGAGTTAGAGCTCAGGAGACCAGGAACTAGAGTTTACAGACCAGAAGCTAAAGAGCACAGACGAAGAGTTAGAGCTAACAGAGCAGAAGTTAGAGCTAACAGACTAGTAGGCAGAGGTCAAAGACCAGCACCTGCCTTCGCCACTGACTTCACATTTCTTAACCTTTGACCCCACCTGTCTTAACATTTGGCTCCACCTTTTACCCCACCTTTCAGGCCTCTGACCCCACCTTTTCTGACCTTTGCTTCCACCTTCCTGACCTTTACATACTGACCAAAACCATGCAGCCAATTTTTATCCATGACCCCCCACCCCCTCCCTAGTCCTCCCCCACCCCCCTCCCTAGTCCTCCCCCACCCCCTCCCTAGTCCTCCCCCACCCCCCTCCAGTGAAAGCAAGAATTAGAGTAAAACTTTTTCCTCTGACAGCCTCGTTTTTGACAGTGAAAGTATAGATTACAATGCAGTGATAGCGATAGCTGTAAATAGTGCATACAGAAATGGGCGAAAGTTGGTGACACACACACACCTACAACCCCCTCTGTTGGTGACACCCACATCATCACCCCCTGTGTTGGTGATACCCACACCATCACCCCCTCTGTTGGTGACACCCACACCATCACCCCCCTCTGTTGGTGACACCCACACCATCACCCCCCTCTGTTGGTGACACCCACACCATCACCCCCCTCTGTTGGTGACACCCACACCATCACCCCCCTCTGTTGGTGACACCCACACCATCACCCCCCTCTGTTGGTGACACCCACACCATCACCCCCCTCTGTTGGTGACACCCACACCATCACCCCCCTCTGTTGGTGACACCCACACCATCACCCCCCTCTGTTGGTGACACCCACATCATCACCCCCCTCTGCTGGTGACACTCACACCCACAACCCCCTCTGTTAGTGACACCCACACCCTCACGCCCTCTATTGGTAACATTACTCTGTACCTTCTCTGGTGGCGGGGGGATGCAGCCTCAAACACTAACATCCGTACGAACCTATTTCTAGTTACAAAACTTCGGCGTTGAAAATTTGAAGCCGATCGGATGAAGCGTTTTCAAGTTACAAACGAAAAACTCTGGAGGAAGATAAAAATAATCCAGGCAACCACTTATAGGACTAGATACTCCATGACCTGCCTTCACACTGATCCAACTCCCTGTCACCCGGGCCAAAACAAAAGCAGAGATGGAATTCCTTTCTAAGCTAAGGGACTGATCACCTCAGACTAATTTTTTCACGTCTTCCACTGTTTCCAACTGATTCATCAACGCTGGCAGTCTTCAAGATGGAGCTGGACAGATACCTGTAGTACCCGACCAGCCGGGCTGTGGTTCGTACGTCAGATCACGTGCGGGTCAGCAGTTCCAGCCTGGTTGATCAGGCCCTGTTTCAACGGGAGGCCTGGTCAAGGACTAGGCCGCGGGGGCGTTGATTCCCAGAACACCCTTCGGGTATACTGATCACTTTGTGCCACTTCATGTCTTCCACCGTTCGCAGTAGTGGACTGATAAAACCACTGGTGGGCGAAACGTCTCCACAATAACGATACTCAAGTGTTGCACACATGTCTTTTTCATCTCTATCCCAACTAATGCAACTACCAAGGATTTACACACATATAACGCGATGACGGAATTTGTACAACGCCGACGAAAGAGACGAAGAGACAGAGGCGAAACAAAAGAGAACAGATGAAAAAGAGCAAGACTGAAAAGACAAGAGACGGCAGGATGAAAAGTGAAGGGGCCAAATACAACTGAATGTATGCCCGTGTTTACACTGCAAGGTGATGGTAGCCAGGTACAACTGAATGTGTGCCCGTGTTAACATTGCAGGGTGATGGTAGCCAGATACAACTGAATGTATGCCCGTGTTTACATTGCAAGGTGATGGTAGCCAGATTCAACCGAATGTATACCCGTCTCAACATTGTAAGGTGACGGTAGCCTGATACAAATGAATGTATGCCCGTGTGTTTACACTGCAGAGTGATGGTAGCCAGATACAACCGAATGTCTGCCCGTGTTTACATTGGAGCGCCGCCCAGCGGTTGGAGGGCGTGTTCATGGGCCCAGAAGTTAATGAAGTGGATAATCAGTGCTTGGGATAATCCTGCCTGGTATGGCAAGGCTATAATTGTCTCAGAATGTTAATTATAGGTGTGGAAGGAAGGAAGAAGTGGGGGCAGAGAGATCTACATTAAGATACATAATGGAGAGAGAAAGAGAGAAAGAGAAAGAGAGAGAGAGAGAGAGAGAGAGAGAGAGAGAGAGAGAGAGAGAGAGAGAGAGAGAGAGAGAGAGAGAGAGAGAGAGAGAGAGAGAGAGAGACAGAGAGAGAGAGAGACAAACTGATTAATATACACCCGGAAGCTCCAGTTATTATTATGTTCATAAACATGCAGTAGCCTCACTGAATGGTAAGAGTATGTGCCAGGTAAAATGGTGAACAGGTAAACAGAGGAAGTCTGCACTTACGTATGGAACAGGAAACTGAATCATGGGTGTATTGTGTGTGTGTGTGTACTCACCTAGTTGTGGTTGCAGGGGTCGATTCATAGCTCCTGGCCCCGCCTATAAGTATTGTGGCAGCGGTGGGATTCGAACCCACGCCTCCTTGGAGATTGGAGCCTAAATCCAGCGCCTTAGACCACTCGGCCACGCTACCTGTGTGTGTGTGTGTGTGTGTGGTCACAGTGGTGCCTGTGCTAACCTTCCTATGGTGTAGAAATATTGTGGCTAGCTGGTCTAGTGGCTAACGCGACGGGCTGGAGTTTTGAGACTATGACCGCGGGTTCAATCCCGGCCGGGGGTATGGTTTGTTTGCAATCGTGTCATTACGATTTCTTGAGTCATGTGTGTGTGTGTGTGTGTGTGTGTACTCGCCGAGTTGTGTTTGTGGTAGTCGAGTCTCAGCTCCTGGCCCTTCCTCTTAAAGGACAGTAGCCAGTATTAATTAACTGGTCCCTTGCCTCGTGACTCGCATCATACATATTATTAATATTGCGTGTGGAAATTAGCTTCATCACTCCTACAAGCAGTGAAAAAAAACAACGATAATATTTCCGTCTCCATGTTTCTGCTCTCAACATTTCAGTCTCTCCCTGTCAATCATATCATTTCATGTGGGTATTTTGCACGCCGCAACCATGTCTCCCTAGACGTCCTCCCTTATGAAGCTGTCAGGTTCACATAGTCTCCCACGGTACACCCTCACCTAAGGGAATAACAAATCTGCTTCACATCCTTTAGACCTCTTAAAACTTTCTAAATATCTGCTATATTAGTTACTGGCGACTGCTATCATCTCCCCTACGACCGTTCTTCAGGTGTGAGTGCTACAAGCAACTTGTCCCTGGTGTGAGTGCCACAAGCAACTTGTCCCTGGTGTGAGTGCCACAAGCAACTTGTCCCTGGTGTGAGTGCCACAAGCAACTTGTCCCTGGTGTGAGTGCTACAAGCAACTTGTCCCTGGTGTGAGTGCCACAAGCAACTTGTCCCTGGTGTGAGTGCCACAAGCAACTTGTCCCTGGTGTGAGTGCCACAAGCAACTTGTCCCTGGTGTGAGTGCTACAAGCAACTTGTCCCTAGTGTGAGTGCTACAAGCAACTTGTCCCTGGTGTGAGTGCTACAAGCAACTTGTCCCTGGTGTGAGTGCTACAAGCAACTTGTCCCTGGTGTGAGTGCCACAAGCAACTTGCTCCAGGTGTGAGTGCCACAAGCAACTTGTCCCTGGTGTGAGTGCCACAAGCAACTTGCTCCAGGTGTGAGTGCCACAAGCAACTTGTCCCAGGTGTGAGTGCCACAAGCAACTTGCTCCAGGTGTGAGTGCCACAAGCAACTTGTCCCAGGTGTGAGTGCCACAAGCAACTTGTCCCAGGTGTGAGTGCCACAAGCAACTTGCTCCAGGTGTGAGTGCCACAAGCAACTTGCTCCAGGTGTGAGTGCCACAAGCAACTTGCTCCAGGTGTGAGTGCCACAAGCAACTTGCTCCAGGTGTGAGTGCCACAAGCAACTTGCTCCAGGTGTGAGTGCCACAAGCAACTTGTCCCAGGTGTGAGTGCCACAAGCAACTTGCTCCAGGTGTGAGTGCCACAAGCAACTTGTCCCAGGTGTGAGTGCCACAAGCAACTTGTCCCTGGTGTGAGTGCCACAAGCAACTTGCTCCAGGTGTGAGTGCCACAAGCAACTTGTCCCAGGTGTGAGTGCCACAAGCAACTTGCTCCAGGTGTGAGTGCCACTAGCAACTTGCTCCAGGTGTGAGTGCCACAAGCAACTTGTCCCAGGTGTGAGTGCCACAAGCAACTTGTCCCAGGTGTGAGTGCTACAAGCAACTTGTCTCAGGTGTGAGTGCCACAAGCAACTTGCTCCAGGTGTGAGTGCCACAAGCAACTTGTCCCAGGTGTGAGTGCCACAAGTAACTTGCTCCAGGTGTGAGTGCCACAAGTAACTTGCTCCAGGTGTGAGTGCCACAAGTAACTTGCTCCAGGTGTGAGTGCCACAAGTAACTTGCTCCAGGTGTGAGTGCCACAAGTAACTTGCTCCAGGTGTGAGTCCCACAAGCAACTTGCTCCAGATGTGAGTGCCACAAGCAACTTGTCCCAGGTGTGAGTGCCACACGCAACTTGCTCCAGGTGTGAGTGCCACAAGCAACTTGCTCCAGGTGAGTGCCACAAGCAACTTGTCCGAGGTGTGAGTGCCACAAGCAACTTGCCCCAGGTGTGAGTGCCACAAGTAACTTGACCCAGGTGTGAGTGCCACAAGCAACTTGCCCCAGGTGTGAGTGCCACAAGCAACTTGCCCCAGGTGTGGGTGCCACAAGTAACTTGCCCCAGGCGTGAGTGCCACAAGTAACTTGCTCCAGGTGTGAGTGCCACAAGTAACTTGCCCCAGGCGTTAGTGCCACAGGTGTGAGTGCCACAGGTGTTAGTGCCACAGGTGTGAGTGCCACAAACAACTTGCCCCAGGTGTGAGTGCCACAAGTAACTTGCAGTGTTCCTCCTTTCTTATGTTCTTATGTGTGAGTGCCACAAGTAAGTTGCTCCAGGTGTGAGTGCCACAAGTAACTTGCTCCAGGTGTGAGTGCCACAAGTAACTTGCCCCAGGTGTGAGTGCCACAAGTAACTTGCCCCAGGTGTGAGTGCCACAAGCAACTTGCCCCAGGTGTGAGTGCCACAAGTTGCTCCAAGTGTGAGTGCCACAAGTAACTTGCTCCAGGTGTGAGTGCCACAAGCAACTTGCTCCTGGTGTGAGTGCCACAAGCATCTTGCTCCAGGTGTGAGTGCCACAAGTAACTTGCTCCAGGTGTGAGTGCCACAAGTAACTTGCTCCAGGTGTGAGTGCCACAAGTAACTCGCTCCAAGTGTGAGTACCACAAGTAACTTGCTCCAGGTGTGAGTGCCACAAGTAACTTGCTCCAGGTGTGAGTGCCACAAGCAACTTGCCCCAGGTGAGTGCCACAAGCAACTTGCCCCAGGTGTGAGTGCCACAAGTAACTTGCTCCAAGTGTGAGTGCCACAAGTAACTTGCTCCAGGTGTGAGTGCCACAATCAACTTGCTCCAGGTGTAAGTGCCACAAGCAACTTGCTCCAGGTGTGAGTGCCACAAGCAACTTGTTCCAGGTGTGAGTGCCACAAGCAACTTGTTCCAGGTGTGAGTGCCACAAACAACTTGTTCCAGGTGTGAGTGCCACAAGCAACTTGCTCCAGGTGTGAGTGCCACAAGCAACTTTCTCTAGGTGTGAGTACCACAAGCAACTTGCTCCAGGTGTGAGTGCCACAAGCAACTTGATCCAGGTGTGAGTGCCACAAGCAACTTGCTCCAGGTGTAAGTGCCACAAGCAACTTGTTCCAGGTGTGAGTGCCACAAGCAACTTGTCCCAGGTGTGAGTGCCACAAGCAACTTGCTCCAGGTGTAAGTGCCACAAGCAACTTGCTCGAGGTGTGAGTGCCACAAGCAACTTGTTCCAGGTGTGAGTGCCACAAGCAACTTGTTCCAGGTGTGAGTGCCACAAGTAACTTGCTCCAAGTGTGAGTGCCACAAGTAACTTGCTCCAGGTGTGAGTGCCACAATCAACTTGCTCCAGGTGTAAGTGCCACAAGCAACTTGCTCCAGGTGTGAGTGCCACAAGCAACTTGTTCCATGTGTGAGTGCCACAAGCAACTTGTTCCAGGTGTGAGTGCCACAAACAACTTGTTCCAGGTGTGAGTGCCACAAGCAACTTGCTCCAGGTGTGAGTGCCACAAGCAACTTGCTCCAGATCTGAGTGCCACAAGCAACTTGTCCCAGGTGTGAGTGCCACAAGCAACTTGCTCCAGGTGTGAGTGCCACAAGCAACTTGCTCCAGGTGAGTGCCACAAGCAACTTGTCCCAGGTGTGAGTGCCACAAGCAACTTGCCCCAGGTGTGAGTGCCACAAGTAACTTGACCCAGGTGTGAGTGCCACAAGCAACTTGCCCCAGGTGTGAGTGCCACAAGCAACTTGCCCCAGGTGTGGGTGCCACAAGCAACTTGTCCCAGGTGTGAGTGCCACAAGCAACTTGCTCCAGGTGTGAGTGCCACAAGCAACTTGTTCCAGGTGTGAGTGCCACAAGCAACTTGCTCCAGGTGTGAGTGCCACAAGCAACTTGTTCCAGGTGTGAGTGCCACAAGCAACTTGCTCCAGGTGTGAGTGCCACAAGCAACTTGCTCCAGGTGTGAGTGCCACAAGCAACTTGTCCCAGGTGTGAGTGCCACAAGCAACTTGTTCCAGGTGTGAGTGTCACAAGCAACTTGCTCCAGGTGTGAGTGCCACAAGTAACTTGTCCCAGGTGTGAGTGCCACAAGCAACTTGTTCCAGGTGTGAGTGCCACAAGCAACTTGCTCCAGGTGTGAGTGCCACAAGCAACTTGTCCCAGCTGTGAGTGCCACAAGCAACTTGTTCCAGGTGTGAGTGCCACAAGCAACTTGTCCCAGGTGTGAGTGCCACAAGCAACTTGCTCCAGGTGTGAGTGCCACAAGCAACTTGTCTCAGGTGTGAGTGCAACAAGCAACTTGTTCCAGGTGTAAGTGCCACAAGCAACTTGCTCCAGGTGTGAGTGCCACAAGCAACTTGCTCCAGGTGTGAGTGCCACAAGCAACTTGCTCCAGGTGTGAGTGCCACAAGCAACTTGCTCCAGGTGTGAGTGCCACAAGTAACTTGCTCCAGGTGTGAGTGCCACAAGCAACTTGCTCCAGGTGTGAGTGCCACAAGCAACTTGCCCCAGGTGTGAGTGCAACAAGCAACTTGCTCCAGGTGTGAGTGCCACAAGCAACTTGCTCCACGTGTGAGTGCCACAAGTAACTTGCTCCAGGTGTGAGTGCCACAAGTAACTTGCCCCAGGCGTTAGTGCCACAGGTGTGAGTGCCACAGGTGTTAGTGCCACAGGTGTGAGTGCCACAAACAACTTGCCCCAGGTGTGAGTGCCACAAGTAACTTGCAGTGTTCCTCCTTTCTTATGTTCTTATGTGTGAGTGCCACAAGTAAGTTGCTCCAGGTGTGAGTGCCACAAGTAACTTGCTCCAGGTGTGAGTGCCACAAGTAACTTGCCCCAGGTGTGAGTGCCACAAGTAACTTGCCCCAGGTGTGAGTGCCACAAGCAACTTGCCCCAGGTGTGAGTGCCACAAGTTGCTCCAAGTGTGAGTGCCACAAGTAACTTGCTCCAGGTGTGAGTGCCACAAGCAACTTGCTCCTGGTGTGAGTGCCACAAGCATCTTGCTCCAGGTGTGAGTGCCACAAGTAACTTGCTCCAGGTGTGAGTGCCACAAGTAACTTGCTCCAGGTGTGAGTGCCACAAGTAACTCGCTCCAAGTGTGAGTACCACAAGTAACTTGCTCCAGGTGTGAGTGCCACAAGTAACTTGCTCCAGGTGTGAGTGCCACAAGCAACTTGCCCCAGGTGAGTGCCACAAGCAACTTGCCCCAGGTGTGAGTGCCACAAGTAACTTGCTCCAAGTGTGAGTGCCACAAGTAACTTGCTCCAGGTGTGAGTGCCACAATCAACTTGCTCCAGGTGTAAGTGCCACAAGCAACTTGCTCAAGGTGTGAGTGCCACAAGCAACTTGTTCCAGGTGTGAGTGCCACAAGCAACTTGTTCCAGGTGTGAGTGCCACAAACAACTTGTTCCAGGTGTGAGTGCCACAAGCAACTTGCTCCAGGTGTGAGTGCCACAAGCAACTTTCTCTAGGTGTGAGTACCACAAGCAACTTGCTCCAGGTGTGAGTGCCACAAGCAACTTGCTCCAGGTGTGAGTGCCACAAGCAACTTGCTCCAGGTGTAAGTGCCACAAGCAACTTGTTCCAGGTGTGAGTGCCACAAGCAACTTGTCCCAGGTGTGAGTGCCACAAGCAACTTGCTCCAGGTGTAAGTGCCACAAGCAACTTGCTCGAGGTGTGAGTGCCACAAGCAACTTGTTCCAGGTGTGAGTGCCACAAGCAACTTGTTCCAGGTGTGAGTGCCACAAGTAACTTGCTCCAAGTGTGAGTGCCACAAGTAACTTGCTCCAGGTGTGAGTGCCACAATCAACTTGCTCCAGGTGTAAGTGCCACAAGCAACTTGCTCCAGGTGTGAGTGCCACAAGCAACTTGTTCCAGGTGTGAGTGCCACAAGCAACTTGTTCCAGGTGTGAGTGCCACAAACAACTTGTTCCAGGTGTGAGTGCCACAAGCAACTTGCTCCAGGTGTGAGTGCCACAAGCAACTTGCTCCAGATCTGAGTGCCACAAGCAACTTGTCCCAGGTGTGAGTGCCACAAGCAACTTGCTCCAGGTGTGAGTGCCACAAGCAACTTGCTCCAGGTGAGTGCCACAAGCAACTTGTCCCAGGTGTGAGTGCCACAAGCAACTTGCCCCAGGTGTGAGTGCCACAAGTAACTTGACCCAGGTGTGAGTGCCACAAGCAACTTGCCCCAGGTGTGAGTGCCACAAGCAACTTGCCCCAGGTGTGGGTGCCACAAGCAACTTGTCCCAGGTGTGAGTGCCACAAGCAACTTGCTCCAGGTGTGAGTGCCACAAGCAACTTGTTCCAGGTGTGAGTGCCACAAGCAACTTGCTCCAGGTGTGAGTGCCACAAGCAACTTGTTCCAGGTGTGAGTGCCACAAGCAACTTGCTCCAGGTGTGAGTGCCACAAGCAACTTGCTCCAGGTGTGAGTGCCACAAGCAACTTGTCCCAGGTGTGAGTGCCACAAGCAACTTGTTCCAGGTGTGAGTGTCACAAGCAACTTGCTCCAGGTGTGAGTGCCACAAGTAACTTGTCCCAGGTGTGAGTGCCACAAGCAACTTGTTCCAGGTGTGAGTGCCACAAGCAACTTGCTCCAGGTGTGAGTGCCACAAGCAACTTGTCCCAGCTGTGAGTGCCACAAGCAACTTGTTCCAGGTGTGAGTGCCACAAGCAACTTGTCCCAGGTGTGAGTGCCACAAGCAACTTGCTCCAGGTGTGAGTGCCACAAGCAACTTGTCTCAGGTGTGAGTGCAACAAGCAACTTGTTCCAGGTGTAAGTGCCACAAGCAACTTGCTCCAGGTGTGAGTGCCACAAGCAACTTGCTCCAGGTGTGAGTGCCACAAGCAACTTGCTCCAGGTGTGAGTGCCACAAGCAACTTGCTCCAGGTGTGAGTGCCACAAGTAACTTGCTCCAGGTGTGAGTGCCACAAGCAACTTGCTCCAGGTGTGAGTGCCACAAGCAACTTGCCCCAGGTGTGAGTGCAACAAGCAACTTGCTCCAGGTGTGAGTGCCACAAGCAACTTGCTCCACGTGTGAGTGCCACAAGCAACTTGCTCCAGGTGTGAGTGCCACAAGCAACTTGCTCCAGGTGTGAGTGCCACAAGCAACTTGCCCCAGGTGAGTGCCACAAGCAACTTGCTCCAGGTGTGAGTGCCACAAGCAACTTGCTCCAGGTGTGAGTGCCACAAGCAACTTGTTCCAGGTGTGAGTGCCACAAGCAACTTGCTCCAGGTGTGAGTGCGACAAGCAACTTGCTCCAGGTGTGAGTGCGACAAGCAACTTGCTCCAGGTGTGAGTGCCACAAGCAACTTGCTCCAGGTGTGAGTGCCACAAGCAACTTGCTCCAGGTGTGAGTGCCACAAGCAACTTGCTCCAGGTGTGAGTGCCACAAGCAACTTGCTCCAGGTGTGAGTGCCACAAGCAACTTGCTCCACGTGTGAGTGCCACAAGCAACTTGCTCCAGGTGTGAGTGCCACAAGCAACTTGCTCCAGGTGTGAGTGCCACAAGCAACTTGCCCCAGGTGAGTGCCACAAGCAACTTGCTCCAGGTGTGAGTGCCACAAGCAACTTGCTCCAGGTGTGAGTGCCACAAGCAACTTGTTCCAGGTGTGAGTGCCACAAGCAACTTGCTCCAGGTGTGAGTGCGACAAGCAACTTGCTCCAGGTGTGAGTGCGACAAGCAACTTGCTCCAGGTGTGAGTGCCACAAGCAACTTGCTCCAGGTGTGAGTGCCACAAGCAACTTGCTCCAGGTGTGAGTGCCACAAGCAACTTGCTCCAGGTGTGAGTGCCACAAGCAACTTGCTCCAGGTGTGAGTGCCACAAGCAACTTGCTCCAGGTGTGAGTGCCACAAGCAACTTGCTCCAGGTGTGAGTGCCACAAGCAACTTGCTCCAGGTGTGAGTGCCACAAGCAACTTGCTCCAGGTGTGAGTGCCACAAGCAACTTGCTCCAGGTGTGAGTGCCACAAGCAACTTGCTCCAGGTGTGAGTGCCACAAGCAACTTGCTCCAGGTGTGAGTGCCACAAGCAACTTGCTCCGGGCACACCACTGATATCCCTCTTCGCCGCTATGTTTGCTATCATATCCGCTTCCAGATGATTTTTTCATTAATGTTTGTGTACTCCGTTCCTGGTCTTCCCTCTCGTGCAAGCTGCCTGAACTTGCTCTCTACATTTTGTACCATCATGGGACAAAAACAGAGCACCATGAGAGATTCCTGAGAGCCCTAAATCCGCACCAGCGCACGGATATGTTGGAAGCAGAGGCTTATAAACTTTACATTAAATATGTTCTGCTTAGAAGACCATGTAGAGAGAGAGAGAGAGAGAGAGAGAGAGAGAGAGAGAGAGAGAGAGAGAGAGAGAGAGAAAGGCAGAAGTAGCAGAATAGAACGTAGAAGCAGAAACAGAGAACGTAGAAGAATATACTACAACGAAGGAGAGAAAACTCAAGAGCCCGAAATTACTGATATAAAGCAGACATTGAAATATTCGCATCAGTCACAAGAAGCATAAAAACAAGTGAAACCCGTCCACCAAATTAAAAAAAAAAAAAATTCGACACGTATATGCAATCTAAACGGAGATATACAGACTTGGTCATTACTTAAAGGTGCTTCATACACTGATGACGATAAAGAAAGGAGCGAAATTTTAATGTTCGCCGATCCATTAAGTGGAACCAGGGTGACGGACATGGCTTTTCTTTCATTAACTGGGTCCGCCTTGCAAATATCTGACATAAGCAGTAATCCCATAGAATTCCGACACAAGTAGTAATCCCACATAATTCTGACATAAACAGTAATTCCATAAAAGTCCGACATAAGCAGTAATTCCACAGAATTCGAAAAAGAAACAGAAAATAAGCATGGTGACCCGGGCCGGACTCACGGAGCTCCTTGTTCATAAAGCAATTTGGGTTTAGAGCGGGAAGATCATATTTGTCCCAGATGCTAAACCATTGGAAGACAATCTAAATGCAGTTGTGGTCTACAAGAACGTATTTGACGAATACTAATGCCATAAAATGAAGTCAGTTGGCGTAAAACGTGAAAGTGAGCAAATGGACATTCCATTTTCTGACGAAGAGAGAACAAAGAGTAGTAATGTAACATCTAGCCTCAGCTTGGCAAAAAAAAAAAAAAAAAAAACTCAGTAGCTCAAGGTGCGGTGCTGGTGCCTGTACTGTTTCTCATCTTCAAGGTGCGGTGCTGGTGCCTGTACTGTTTCTCATCTTCAAGGTGCAGTGCTGGTGCCTGTACTGTTTCTCATCTTCAAGGTGCGGTGCTGGTGCCTGTACTGTTTCTCATCTTCAAGGTGCAGTGCTGGTGCCTGTACTGTTTCTCATCTTCAAGGTGCAGTGCTGGTGCCTGTACTGTTTCTCATCTTCAAGGTGCGGTGCTGGTGCCTGTACTGTTTCTCATCTTCAAGGTGCGGTGCTGGTGCCTGTACTGTTTCTCATCTTCAAGGTGCGGTGCTGGTGCCTGTACTGTTTCTCATCTTCAAGGTGCAGTGCTGGTGCCTGTACTGTTTCTCATCTTCAAGGTGCAGTGCTGGTGCCTGTACTGTTTCTCATCTTCAAGGTGCAGTGCTGGTGCCTGTACTGTTTCTCATCTTCAAGGTGCAGTGCTGGTGCCTGTACTGTTTCTCATCTTCAAGGTGCAGTGCTGGTGCCTGTACTGTTTCTCATCTTCAAGGTGCGGTGCTGGTGCCTGTACTGTTTCTCATCTTCAAGGTGCGGTGCTGGTGCCTGTACTGTTTCTCATCTTCAAGGTGCGGTGCTGGTGCCTGTACTGTTTCTCATCTTCAAGGTGCGGTGCTGGTGCCTGTACTGTTTCTCATCTTCAAGGTGCGGTGCTGGTGCCTGTACTGTTTCTCATCTTCAAGGTGCAGTGCTGGTGCCTGTACTGTTTCTCATCTTCAAGGTGCGGTGCTGGTGCCTGTACTGTTTCTCATCTTCAAGGTGCAGTGCTGGTGCCTGTACTGTTTCTCATCTTCAAGGTGCAGTGCTGGTGCCTGTACTGTTTCTCATCTTCAAGGTGCGGTGCTGGTGCCTGTACTGTTTCTCATCTTCAAGGTGCAGTGCTGGTGCCTGTACTGTTTCTCATCTTCAAGGTGCAGTGCTGGTGCCTGTAGTGTTTCTCATCTTCAAGGTGCGGTGCTGGTGCCTGTACTGTTTCTCATCTTCAAGGTGCGGTGCTGGTGCCTGTACTGTTTCTCATCTTCAAGGTGCGGTGCTGGTGCCTGTACTGTTTCTCATCTTCAAGGTGCGGTGCTGGTGCCTGTACTGTTTCTCATCTTCAAGGTGCGGTGCTGGTGCCTGTACTGTTTCTCATCTTCAAGGTGCGGTGCTGGTGCCTGTACTGTTTCTCATCTTCAAGGTGCGGTGCTGGTGCCTGTACTGTTTCTCATCTTCAAGGTGCGGTGCTGGTGCCTGTACTGTTTCTCATCTTCAAGGTGCGGTGCTGGTGCCTGTACTGTTTCTCATCTTCAAGGTGCAGTGCTGGTGCCTGTACTGTTTCTCATCTTCAAGGTGCGGTGCTGGTGCCTGTACTGTTTCTCATCTTCAAGGTGCAGTGCTGGTGCCTGTACTGTTTCTCATCTTCAAGGTGCGGTGCTGGTGCCTGTACTGTTTCTCATATTCAAGGTGCAGTGCTGGTGCCTGTACTGTTTCTCATCTTCAAGGTGCAGTGCTGGTGCCTGTACTGTTTCTCATCTTCAAGGTGCGGTGCTGGTGCCTGTACTGTTTCTCATCTTCAAGGTGCGGTGCTGGTGCCTGTACTGTTTCTCATCTTCAAGGTGCGGTGCTGGTGCCTGTACTGTTTCTCATCTTCAAGGTGCGGTGCTGGTGCCTGTACTGTTTCTCATCTTCAAGGTGCGGTGCTGGTGCCTGTACTGTTTCTCATCTTCAAGGTGCAGTGCTGGTGCCTGTACTGTTTCTCATCTTCAAGGTGCAGTGCTGGTGCCTGTACTGTTTCTCATCTTCAAGGTGCGGTGCTGGTGCCTGTACTGTTTCTCATCTTCAAGGTGCGGTGCTGGTGCCTGTACTGTTTCTCATCTTCAAGGTGCAGTGCTGGTGCCTGTACTGTTTCTCATCTTCAAGGTGCGGTGCTGGTGCCTGTACTGTTTCTCATCTTCAAGGTGCGGTGCTGGTGCCTGTACTGTTTCTCATCTTCAAGGTGCGGTGCTGGTGCCTGTACTGTTTCTCATCTTCAAGGTGCGGTGCTGGTGCCTGTACTGTTTCTCATCTTCAAGGTGCAGTGCTGGTGCCTGTACTGTTTCTCATCTTCAAGGTGCGGTGCTGGTGCCTGTACTGTTTCTCATCTTCAAGGTGCAGTGCTGGTGCCTGTACTGTTTCTCATCTTCAAGGTGCGGTGCTGGTGCCTGTACTGTTTCTCATATTCAAGGTGCAGTGCTGGTGCCTGTACTGTTTCTCATCTTCAAGGTGCAGTGCTGGTGCCTGTACTGTTTCTCATCTTCAAGGTGCAGTGCTGGTGCCTGTACTGTTTCTCATCTTCAAGGTGCGGTGCTGGTGCCTGTACTGTTTCTCATCTTCAAGGTGCGGTGCTGGTGCCTGTACTGTTTCTCATCTTCAAGGTGCGGTGCTGGTGCCTGTACTGTTTCTCATCTTCAAGGTGCAGTGCTGGTGCCTGTACTGTTTCTCATCTTCAAGGTGCGGTGCTGGTGCCTGTACTGTTTCTCATCTTCAAGGTGCGGTGCTGGTGCCTGTACTGTTTCTCATCTTCAAGGTGCGGTGCTGGTGCCTGTACTGTTTCTCATCTTCAAGGTGCGGTGCTGGTGCCTGTACTGTTTCTCATCTTCAAGGTGCGGTGCTGGTGCCTGTACTGTTTCTCATCTTCAAGGTGCGGTGCTGGTGCCTGTACTGTTTCTCATCTTCAAGGTGCGGTGCTGGTGCCTGTACTGTTTCTCATCTTCAAGGTGCAGTGCTGGTGCCTGTACTGTTTCTCATCTTCAAGGTGCAGTGCTGGTGCCTGTACTGTTTCTCATCTTCAAGGTGCGGTGCTGGTGCCTGTACTGTTTCTCATCTTCAAGGTGCGGTGCTGGTGCCTGTACTGTTTCTCATCTTCAAGGTGCGGTGCTGGTGCCTGTACTGTTTCTCATCTTCAAGGTACGGTGCTGGTGCCTGTACTGTTTCTCATCTTCAAGGTGCGGTGCTGGTGCCTGTACTGTTTCTCATCTTCAAGGTGCGGTGCTGGTGCCTGTACTGTTTCTCATCTTCAAGGTGCAGTGCTGGTGCCTGTACTGTTTCTCATCTTCAAGGTGCGGTGCTGGTGCCTGTACTGTTTCTCATCTTCAAGGTGCAGTGCTGGTGCCTGTACTGTTTCTCATCTTCAAGGTGCAGTGCTGGTGCCTGTACTGTTTCTCATCTTCAAGGTGCAGTGCTGGTGCCTGTACTGTTTCTCATCTTCAAGGTGCGGTGCTGGTGCCTGTACTGTTTCTCATCTTCAAGGTGCGGTGCTGGTGCCTGTACTGTTTCTCATCTTCAAGGTGCGGTGCTGGTGCCTGTACTGTTTCTCATCTTCAAGGTGCAGTGCTGGTGCCTGTACTGTTTCTCATCTTCAAGGTGCGGTGCTGGTGCCTGTACTGTTTCTCATCTTCAAGGTGCGGTGCTGGTGCCTGTACTGTTTCTCATCTTCAAGGTGCAGTGCTGGTGCCTGTACTGTTTCTCATCTTCAAGGTGCAGTGCTGGTGCCTGTACTGTTTCTCATCTTCAAGGTGCGGTGCTGGTGCCTGTACTGTTTCTCATCTTCAAGGTGCGGTGCTGGTGCCTGTACTGTTTCTCATCTTCAAGGTGCGGTGCTGGTGCCTGTACTGTTTCTCATCTTCAAGGTGCAGTGCTGGTGCCTGTACTGTTTCTCATCTTCAAGGTGCGGTGCTGGTGCCTGTACTGTTTCTCATCTTCAAGGTGCGGTGCTGGTGCCTGTACTGTTTCTCATCTTCAAGGTGCGGTGCTGGTGCCTGTACTGTTTCTCATCTTCAAGGTGCGGTGCTGGTGCCTGTACTGTTTCTCATCTTCAAGGTGCGGTGCTGGTGCCTGTACTGTTTCTCATCTTCAAGATGCAGTGCTGGTGCCTGTACTGTTTCTCATCTTCAAGGTGCGGTGCTGGTGCCTGTACTGTTTCTCATCTTCAAGGTGCGGTGCTGGTGCCTGTACTGTTTCTCATCTTCAAGGTGCGGTGCTGGTGCCTGTACTGTTTCTCATCTTCAAGGTGCGGTGCTGGTGCCTGTACTGTTTCTCATCTTCAAGGTGCGGTGCTGGTGCCTGTACTGTTTCTCATCTTCAAGGTGCAGTGCTGGTGCCTGTACTGTTTCTCATCTTCAAGGTGCAGTGCTGGTGCCTGTACTGTTTCTCATCTTCAAGGTGCGGTGCTGGTGCCTGTACTGTTTCTCATCTTCAAGGTGCGGTGCTGGTGCCTGTACTGTTTCTCATCTTCAAGGTGCAGTGCTGGTGCCTGTACTGTTTCTCATCTTCAAGGTGCGGTGCTGGTGCCTGTACTGTTTCTCATCTTCAAGGTGCGGTGCTGGTGCCTGTACTGTTTCTCATCTTCAAGGTGCAGTGCTGGTGCCTGTACTGTTTCTCATCTTCAAGGTGCGGTGCTGGTGCCTGTACTGTTTCTCATCTTCAAGGTGCGGTGCTGGTGCCTGTACTGTTTCTCATCTTCAAGGTGCGGTGCTGGTGCCTGTACTGTTTCTCATCTTCAAGGTGCGGTGCTGGTGCCTGTACTGTTTCTCATCTTCAAGGTGCGGTGCTGGTGCCTGTACTGTTTCTCATCTTCAAGGTGCGGTGCTGGTGCCTGTACTGTTTCTCATCTTCAAGGTGCGGTGCTGGTGCCTGTACTGTTTCTCATCTTCAAGGGGTGAATAATGGGAACTTTCAAACAAGACAAAGAGTGCCAGTGGTGACCCTATTCAGATCATTTGTGCTCTCGGGTAGATAATTTCCAGTAGATCCTTCATGTGTTAGCCCAAATCACCAACCAGTATGTTGCGTGCAGCCAGCAGCAACAGCCTGGTTGATCAGGCTCTGATCCACCAGGAGGCCTGGTCACAGACCGGGCCGCGGGGGCGTTGACCCCCGGAACTCTCTCCAGGTAAACTCCAGGTAGAGTATTGTTCAGTGTTGACGGCTTCATTCAGGACAGCAGAGAGATCAAAGCTAAAACAGATACAGATACATTTACAGCCTACACAGAGCCACTGAAACATTAAACCTTTAAGCTACTGTGAAAAAATATTCTTTAGATTAAAAGAAAGATATATGATACAATGTATATGGAAGATACTTGATATAGCTCGGTCCCAACTCTGCATACTGCCGTTATTATTATTATTATTATTATTATTATTATTATTATTATTATTATTATTATTATAAATATATTATAGCGTGATACGAGTAGGAGTCACACTGAACCAAGGGAGTAAAATGTGACCAAATCTCATCCAAGGAAGGAAAAGATTGTCCCAGTTTCCACTCTTACCTCTGTCTGTCTGTCTCTCTCTCCGTCTCTCTGTCTGTCTGTCTGTCTCTCTCTCTCTCTCTCTCTCTCTCTCTCTCTCTCTCTCTCTCTCTCTCTCTCTCTCTCTCTCTCTCTCTCTCTCTCAGAAAAACTGTTCTCTCGTCATTTATATTTTAACATACATAAACAGCCACTCTTCCCCCCCCCCATGCTTCTCACTCCTCCCCATCACCTGTTATGACGTTCATGAACAGCAACTCTTCCCTCCCCTGCTTCCCCTGCCTCCCCTCCCCCCATCACCTGTTATGACGTTCATGAACAGCAACTCTTCCCCCCCCTTCTCCCCTCCCCCCATCACCTGTTATGACGTTCATGAACAGCAACTCTTCCCCCCCCTTCTCCCCTCCCCCCATCACCTGTTATGACGTTCATGAACAGCAACTCTTGCCCCCCTTCCTCCCCTGCCTCCCCTCCCCCCATCACCTGTTATGACATTCATGAACAGGAATTAACATGACATCTAGTAGTTAGAGCACTAGACATCTAGTGGTCAGAGTACTAGATCTAGGTGTATTTGTATACAATATATTGAGAGTGTTTGTGGAGATGTGATGGTTGTAAGTAAACACACTTGTTGGATGGTAACACTTATATTAGCAGAGTGTGAAGAGGAGCCCAGCCTGCCGTGGCTCTGGTGGCCTGGTGGTTAACGCTCTCGCTTCACACGGTGAGGGCCTGGGTTCGATTCCCAGCCAGAGTAGAAACATTGGACGTGTTTCTTTCCACCTGTTGTCTATGTTCCCCATCAGTAAAATGGGTACCTGGGTGTTAGTCGACTGGTGTGGGTCGCATCCTGGGACACTGACCTAAGGAGGCCTGGTCACAGACCGGGCCGCGGGGGCGTTGACCCCCGGAACTCTCTCCAGATAAACTTAGACCTGAGCGTGGAGTGAGGGAGAGGCATCGAGTCTCACGCTCACGTGCGGCATCACGTGACGTCACACATGCTAGTCACTGAGCCTAGCAAGGGGTCAACTATGTAAAACATATGGATGGTACTATGATACTCAGATAACATATACATATACAGGGGATCAGCAACTATGATGACAACTAGAGAGGGTTGTGTGGAGCCCAGTGTGACCTCACAATACATCATTTACAAACTGAGAGTTACAAAGATGTTCCAGAAATGCAACCGATGGTATAACACCTATTAAAATTATAATAATTATTAAACCTTTTAAAAATATGATAATCATTAAAATTATTAAATTGTAATTATTAAAATGACTTACAAGTTTTTGTCGTCGATAAATTAATATTTCAGCAATGTGCCCGTAAAATATTACAATTATTTCCCTTTTCTCTGCGTCACAATTATTAGCATGGCGGAACGCTAAACCCGTAGGGGGACTGGAAAGCATTCAGCCTTAATTCAGGGAATTGGAACACAGATCCAATTCCCTGGATCAAGAGCCCCCTCACCAGCATCAAGGAACCTCCCTTGAGGAGATGAACATCATAAGAATGAGGACGGGAAGGATCAGAGGAAACATGATCACGACGTTAAAGATAGTCGAGGAGAAAGCAGTAGAAAAATTAAATTAGTTGACACCAGAAGTTTTGTGGCTAAGATTAGGGCCCAAGAGCTGCAGCTCAGTCCCTGCAAAGATGACTAAACACCCACACACGCACACACACACACACACACACACACACACACACACACACACACACACAATGGATCAGGGAATAGTTGTCAGGAAGACAGCAGCGAGTCATGGTACGTGGCGAGGTGTCAGAGTGGGCACCTGTGACCAGCGGGGTCCCGCAGGGGTCAGTCCTAGGACCAGTGCTGTTTCTGGTATTTGTGAACGACATGACGGAAGGAATAGACTCTGAGGTGTCCCTGTTTGCAGATGACGTGAAGTTGATGAGAAGAATACACTCGATCGAAGACCAGGCAGAACTACAAAGGGATCTGGACAGGCTGCAGACCTGGTCCAGCAATTGGCTCCTGGAGTTCAATCCCACCAAGTGCAAAGTCATGAAGATTGGGGAAGGGCAAAGAAGGCCGCAGACGGAGTACAGTCTAGGGGGTCAGAGACTACAAACCTCACTCAAGGAAAAAGATCTTGGGGTGAGTATAACACCAGGCACATCTCCTGAAGCGCACATCAACCAAATAACTGCTGCAGCATATGGGCGCCTAGCAAACCTCAAAACAGCATTCCGACATCTTAATAAGGAATCGTTCAGGACCCTGTACACCGTATACGTTAGGCCCATATTGGAGTATGCGGCACCAGTTTGGAACCCACACCTAGCCAAGCACGTAAAGAAACTAGAGAAAGTGCAAAGGTTTGCAACAAGACTAGTCCCAGAGCTAAGAGGTATGTCCTACGAGGAGAGGTTAAGGGAAATCAACCTGACGACACTGGAGGACAGGAGAGATAGGGGGGACATGATAACGACATACAAAATACTGAGAGGAATTGACAAGGTGGACAAAGACAGGATGTTCCAGAGATTGGACACAGTAACAAGGGGACACAGTTGGAAGCTGAAGACACAGATGAATCACAGGGATGTTAGGAAGTATTTCTTCAGCCACAGAGTAGTCAGTAAGTGGAATAGTTTGGGAAGCGATGTAGTGGAGGCAGGATCCATACATAGCTTTAAGCAGAGGTATGATAAAGCTCACGGCTCATGGAGAGTGACCTAGTAGCGATCAGTGAAGAGGCGGGGCCAGGAGCTCGGACTCGACCCCCGCAACCTCAACTAGGTGAGTACAACTAGGTGAGTACACACACTGTTGCAACCCCTGAATGGGTTACAATGATTATTATATATATGTAATGTATATTACCTTTTCATTTAATTTTATATTGCTTATATTTGCGATAATAGCTAAATCGTAAATGTATGACTTTATATTATTATTTGACTGTTATATTGTTATTTAGCTTATGTTGTTAGGATGTATATAAAATGTGCTCAGTCTTGATTGTCAAACTACTGTAATTATCGCTTGTCGCTCGTTATACTGCCGGCTTCTGAGCTGCGCTGTTCACGTAGCTATCACGTGATCGAGGGGGGGGTGTCCTCACCTCTCGTGAAAGAGTCAGTCTGCTCTAGACTCTCTTGGTGGTTGGACAGATTGTCTGTCTCATTATTCTTGTTAGTTCTGTAGAACTCTGTTCACAGAACATTGTATAGACTTCGTGATTTTCGACGTTGTACTGAGGTTGTGTGTCGCTTAGACACTCTGAACATCTCAGGTCCTTAGCTATAGCTTCTGACCTAATTTTGTACTGGTTTCTGTGTATTGTCACAGTCTCAGTTTTTCCTATGCTGAACATAAATTCAGTAGTATGGGAGTTTTGTAACTTTTGTGGAGGATCTGCAGATGGTCCCTACTTAGTGTCGTTATATTATCTCCTTGATCCTGATTGTGTCTCAGTCGCATATTGCATTGCTATTGGGCTTAGCATTCTTTGTTGTTCAAGCAGACTGTTGGGGTTGCCAGTCGGTCAAGAAGTTAGTTTATTTGAGGACTTTGTCAGTCACTTGTTTAAGTCTTATTCGAGTCTTGAGACATAGCTAACTACTTAAGAGCACTTACACGCATACACACACTTGTACATATTTGTAATATCTTATTAAATGTTAATGTACCTGACGGTACTTAAGAATTATAAATGTGATATGTGCTTTCAGCACAATATTGAACTCGAGAGACTGATTTTATTTTGATTGCTGTGATTTAATTTACTTTGATAATATACCTCTAGACTTAATAAATTTATTAAATTTTAATTTCTCTAGTTAGTAGCCTACCAGTTGTAATCCTAAAGCGCTATTGAACAATACTGAATTTTAATGGATAATTGGAAAAGGATACTGACTACTTGTTACGAAAACCCAGTAACAGGCTGGATGCTAGAAGGGCAGTCCTTTCTAGTATTCACTGGAGATCTCTAAGCTTTTAGAATCGCGTTTTTTGTAACACACACACACACACACACACACACACACACACACACACACACACACACACACACACACACACACACACACACACACACACACGTAACCTCACGATTACACAACTCTTTATTTATATTTGTCCAATAAACACTGGGTACCCACAAGAGCCTTGTCTCACGCCCACACCTGGCCTCGCTCACGCCCAATCCCAGATCCAGGCCCACGCCCACACCCATTCCAACACCCACAACCCACTGTGTTCCTGAAGGTAAGGTCTCTGGATAATTAAGGCAACACACACAAAGGCAATTATTTTATGTAGACATCATCAGACTTTTAAAATTATTGTGAACACAATATATATATATATATATATATATATATATATATATATATATATATATATATATATATATGCAATAAGATCACAGTAAACAGGTGATTTCAGAATATGCAAAACAACCACTCTGAAAGAATAGAGAAATTTCAAGCGGTTTCGTGACTACTCACATTATCAAGGAACTATATATATATATAT